>NW_010399908.1:3941-7342 GCF_000710305.1 Buceros rhinoceros silvestris
GATGTTTAGGGAACCCCCCCTCTGTGAGAATACCACAACTTTGCACAGCCGAGAATACATTTCTCGCTCTCCCTTTTCCACCCAAACTCCCACTTACCAGCATAGATTCCTATGATAGCACGTGAAATGATGATGACTTCAAAGGATTTTGTCAGCTCTGAGGTTCCCATAAGGAGTGCAGGCACAATGGAGAAGAGGTTATTTAGCAGCAAAGTGCCCTTTCTGCAAAGTAACAGGGAAGGAGACGGATCCAGTTTATTTTTTTCAATGCCCTAACACCAGATAGAGCCCCCTTGTGTTACACTGTCCATGAAAGGAATCACCATCCCAAAGACTAATCAAAGGGAAAATGGTGATTGTCCCATTTTTCCTGCAGAGAACAAAGGCTTCAAGGAAGAACTGAAGTTTCTCAGGAAACCTGAGCAGCAGAAGCTGGGCCTGATCTCTCATGCCAGCCCAGGACTTTCATCATCGTCCTCTACCTGGCTCAGTGCCCACAGCCTGGCCTGTCTGGTATTGAAACCATATAAATTCATGTACACGAGGGAGACAACACACGTTGCTGAGTCCAGCCACTAGTCGCTGGCCCATCTACCTTACAGATAAGGTGTGACGCAGTCATGCTCCTGCTGGGCTTGGCAAGCTGGGGTGACTGGTCAGACGAGTCTTATCTGAACCCAGCAAACTGTTGGTGAAGGAGCTAAAACACCACTGTCACATACCGGCCACAATTGTTGACCAGAGGCCACACCATGAGGGATCCAAAAAAGCCACCGAGAGGGAACATGGACACCGTGAGAGACCAGAGCAGCGTCTGGAAGTTGCTGTCCATAGGCTTTCCAGTCCTGTTCAAGTAGGTTCGGTTGTAAAAGTCTCGCATGTACTGGAATGAAATACAGACCATGTTTAGCATGGTAGGTAAAAAATTCATGCTCTAAAAGGTAGTTAACAACAAATGCCATAAAGCTGTCTTGATAATAAAGCTGTCTTAGTAATGTGTGGATAAAGCCAGCATGGCTGAGCTGGAGAATGAGCACACGAGAAGGATGAAGAAGCCTGGACTAGGTAACGTGTGCCACAGGTTGTGCTGTCCAACAGGATTTGGCTGGTTTTCAGAAGGGAAAGCATTCCTCACACCCCGTCTCTGCCGGGCAAAGCCCGGACAGCAGTGTTACGTGCCTCCACACCCCCTCTCCTCTTCTGGGGAACCACTTTCCAGCAGGTTCCCAGTGACCCAAAGCACGAAGTACGAAGCATCTGCCCCCAAACACCCAAAATCTCCCGTTACTCTCCTGCCTTGTTTTGTTTGTAAACCTGCTCCCGGGCCATGGTCTGCTCCGTGGTCCAACCTACCGGGTCTGGAGAATTGATCACAGACACGTTGTAGCCGTACTGGAACGAAGATCCAAAAGCAGATACCAGTGCTACCAGCGCAAGCAGAAGCGTCATTTTCTGCACAGGGGAAAGAAAACACACAACCACCACCTTAGAAGCATGTTTGGTTTTAGGTATAAATACCATCCAGTAAAAATAAAAAGATATCCCAAGACTTGCCCTTCTGATTCTTCACCCCATGCTGCTGCAGTGGGTTGTTTTCCCTAGAACTCATTTTGTTCTGCTCGATTTGCACATACTCATTACAGCATTTCATTTTCCTCCTTCCTGGTATTGCTGGCCCATTTGACGATGAATAATTTGTAAGTCATCATGTTGAAAGCACCACCCCGGAGAGAAAAAAATTGTCTGCAATTATTCTTTTCCCAACATGCAAATTGGTTTGTGAAATAACACAGGATATTGGCACAAGAAAGCTTTAAAAAGAAGAGTTTCTGCATGAAGCGGCAAAACCCTGTTCCTGTTCCTTCGCTCTGCTGTCACACGCTGGCTTGTCCTGCCTCCCGCAGTGCAGGATCGAGCTGTTCCCGGATCTAATCCGATTGCCACCGAAGCCAATTAGAACTTGCCCAAGCAGCTCAGCGAGGTTGGTTGTGGGGTATAGGAGCAGCACTTTGCAGTTACACAGACGGTTCGACCTGCCTTCCCGAGCAGGGTCCAACACCAGCCGTGTTCGCGGGTACACAGCCCTCAGGGTCACCAGCAAGTTGCTTTTCACAACTACCTCGTTGCTGTTCAGTCCTCGGGCTGGTCCTGCTGCGTCGACTGACCTGTTTGTTGGGGTTTGTCTGTTTTGGTTTTGTTTTTTATATTACTGAACTAGATCTCATTGCTGCTACGTCAATAAAGCCATTTTTCATTTCGGCACGTATAATTTTGTCGCCACCATCAGCCTTTTATGTCCCAACACTCAACTCAGGTCCCACACGAAGGACCTGTCATCCCCTTAATTGAACATTTGTCCAGAGCTGTTGGTGGTGCTCATAGCCCTCAGGAGTTCTGGCAGCTCACCTCCAGAGCTCTGCAGAGTTTAAGGCACTACAGGAGATTAAAAAACCAAAGTCAATCTCAGAATAAGAAGCTGAGGCTTCCAGCTACATTTTCTAGGAGCAGACTGTTAACACTCTCGCGTTGAGGATGAAAAGCAGGCTGCCTCCTCACTCTCATTAAGCCTGTCCTAGCAGCTCCTGGGACAGGAGCCAGAGCCACTGGTGTTAGCTACTCACATTCAGTGCTTTCAGGAAAAACTCTGACCTACATGAGCATTGCGCTGAGCAAGATTCCACAAAAACACTGCTGTGAAAGGCAACACCCATCCAGAAGCCTAAAACTGGCGACAGTAGGAAAGAAAACTCGCACACAGAAGGGGAAAGCCACAGAAGCTACGGTGCAGTCAAAGCGTGACAATCAGGAGAATCGTTGCAACATGACGCTGCAGCCAAATATAACCTGTGTTCAAGAACACAGCCTTCTCCGCTCTCCCTGAGAGGTCAGAACCAGGATCAGCTGGGGCTGTGTTAGCACAACGGATCTTGGTCTTCTCCTTCCTCTACGAGCACCTGCAGATCTCCGCTAGCTCTGCACCGCTGTGGGAGGCTGAAGGCGTAAGGGCAGAATCTGGCATACTCACCCCCTTCGACCCTTCATTGCGGTCAGAGCTCTCCTGCGCCGCTCCTTCCGACTTCATGTTGGGGTGTGAATCACAGACGCCGAGTACAGGCACTTACAGCCAAATCAGACAGCGCAGGGATGGAAACGCCCTGCACAGAAAATCCCCCCGTGTGACTGTCCAGAAAACGGCAGGCTGATCAGCCGAGGTAAGCTGCTGTTATCTGATCGTCCCCTTATGCTGTGTGACTCCCTCGGCTCTTCTCCGTCTTTTCCTTGTTCAAGTCTGTTGCCGCTAGATCAGATGTTCTTTTGCCAGGCTCTGACTCAAAATGGAGGGGAAACAGACTTGTCTGCCCCACGAGAAGGGGCAGATCTGCTGCCAAAGCTGCGAGGTG
>NW_010399908.1:7437-10494 GCF_000710305.1 Buceros rhinoceros silvestris
CCCGGCGCTGTGGACCTGGACAAGATGTGTCCACACCAACGCCACTGCTGCTGCTGGGCAGCTGTAGACAGTGCAGCTGGAGAGGCTGCCTAGCAACTGGAGCATTGTGGGGACAACAGGGCATGCTGTGGAAGCAGCCTTGACCACAGAGAGGGCGTTTGCCAAGGGCCACAGCGATAAAGCTGAGCTGCCTTGACCCTTCTACAATAAAACTGAGCTGCATTAACCCTCCTGCAATAAAACTGAGCGGCATTGACCCTCCTGCAACAAAACTGAGCTGCAACAAAACTGAGCTGCATTGACCCTCCTGCAATAAAACCGAGCTGCATTAACCCTCCTGCAGCCACGAATTGCCTACCTGCCCTTGGGCTGAAATACTGCGTGTTGTCCTATCTTGCACGGACCGACTTGCTCAGGGCACTTTGGCAGCTCGCAGAGAACAGGTTCTTCCTCTCAGATTCGTGTTTCTGACAGCACCCAGAACACATGGCTTTTCCACTAAAGCACGTGAGTTCCTCTCCCTCTACGTGCAAGGCGTGCTGCTTGCTGCTGGCTCAGTATTAACCTCCTGCACTGTGAGACCACTTTGAACAGCACAGGACTTAGTTAATAGTCAACTACCACTTCTAGAGTTTATCATAGCTATCTTTATCAGCCAGAGGAATTTGAACTAAACCTTGTTGTTATTGGCCTGTCTGTCTTTAACAGCAGCTTAAAAAACCACACCCGCTTGAGCAACAGTTGCTGTTCACATGTCTTGCCCATGTTCTTTGGTTGAAAATTCTCCAGAAGGCTGGGACCTATCACATGCTTGAACAACATCTTTGTAAAGAATAAAACTTTATTTTGTAAAAGTTGGAGAAAATGTTTAAACGCAAGGAAGTGAGGAGCTGTAAATAAGGTAAACCACTATCTCCAAACAGCAAACAAAACTCTGTCCCCTTCCCAGCACTAATATCACACTCCCAAAGCAAGAACAGCCTGTGGCCTGTGCTTCGGCAGAGGACATCCGCAGTTCAGAGCACAGGCCAGGCACCATGTCGCTGCTGGTGAGGGCTGTCCTTGCTGGAGGCTGGGGTGGTACCCCCAGATGTCCCTGAGCACCAAGGGAGTCTGCAGAGCTCAGCTTTTCCCAGGAGGCAATAAGCACACTGTCACCACATACCCTGATGATGACGACCCCAAACCACCAAAGAGGAGGAATAAAACATCAAGAGGAACCATCCATCACCACAAACCAGGCATGTTTGCACACTATTGTCCACATTCAAGTGTAGAACAGGAGCCAGGCTGGAGCTCCCTGGAAGACCTCATGATCTAGGACTCAAATCCATGCCCAGGATAGTCCTATTAGCAGCTAGCAAAGTTTTCCCATTACCATGATATTTGTTCACCCCAGAAGTCACACCACATTCACCTTGTCAGGCAGAAAAGCAAAACCCCAAACAATTTTTAAGTTTGACAATGGAGAGAGAAGGCAAGGAGGGAAGAAAACTAGTAAGCTGGAGTACAGCCAAACAGTATCTTCCAAGTGATCCTGAGCAAAGTTCGTGACCAAAGCACTGGTATCTGAATGCCAGGGAGGAGCGGGCCTCTTCCATTTGCTCAGCTGCTCCAGCAGTGCTTTTCCACTGGCTTCAGCTCCCTCTGTGGGGCTCCGGGATGATCCTGCACCTGCTCAAAACAAAGCACAGTTAAAATCCAGGGCTGCTCTATCTTCCTGCAGCCAGTGCACACAGGTTTGCCCTGAGCCAGGACATCAGGCTTCTGCAGCTCAAGCCGCAGGGACATCACCTTGCCAGCAGCTAAAAACCAGCACGATGGATCCATTCCTAAAGCACAGCCAGGTGCCCCAACCTCAGCCACCTTCAGAAACATCCACGTTAAAACCCTCCAGTCTACCCCTGGCAGGAAAGAGTTCAGAGGCATCCTCACGGACAGCTGGGGCTGCAGGGAGAGCTGCTCTCCAGCACCACCCCTGGACTGGCACTCTTACTTCTCAGTGCTCTGTCATGGAAAAATGCAAACAGAGGACAAGGAGTCTGGTTTGATTAGGGTTGGGGTTTTTTTGGAGGGTGTGGTGTTGGTGTTATTGGGTTTTTATGTTTATGGTGTTTTGTTTTGTTTTCCCTTAAGCTGAGTTGGTAACAATTTCACCTTGTCTCTTCAGGGCTGGCTCCAGGAAACTCAACACATTTTCTCTTTTTCTTGTGATGATGATCAGTCCAGCCAGGACTGCATTACCTTATGAGGAAAATGTGGGGCACTGAACACATCCGAATGGTGCAATGCTGCAGAAATGTGTGCACGGTATTTTTTCCTCAGAAGGAACCACTAATTCCTCTTCTTCGGCTTTCACTGGTGTCCTGTCCTTGTGGGCCAGTCAGCACTGCAGCCTGTTTCCTCTTTTTACAGGGCTGAGTTACAGATGCTGCCCCAGCTCAGAGGGAAGGGGAGTGGGTTGGCTCTATAAATGGTCTCACCCCAAAGGCACATGATGGGGAGGTGCTCTAGAGCCAGATGGGGAACCCTCACTGTGACAGCAGAAATCTCTGACAAGTGCTTACTGATAGCTGTTCCCCACCGCACTCATGGTGAGGCTGAGCACAGGAGGAGAGACTCACGCTAGATCTTTACCAAGGAAGAAGAAATCAAGACTGAGATGCTGACAGCCCAGGCTCAGGTGCTGGAAAGCAGGGGTTTCGTCCGCTCAGGGCCTGGCACATCCTTGTCCTTTTGGGGTTCTGGGTGCTGCCAGTAGCTGTTTGATCTCTCCAAAGACCACTCCAACTCATCGTAGTGGCAACAGCAAACGGAGGAAAACAGCCGAGTCCGGACCACCCGTGTACAGAGGACAAACATAATACAGTTGGCACCTCCTTGGAACGTGTTACCGATTCCCTGCAAGGACAAGAAAGGAATTAACCCATTCTGTTCCTACAGGCACCCCCAGAGACAAGCAAAGGTGCTGCCAGACCAGCTCCAGCACTGCCCAGCTGGCGGTCAGCATCTTCCACCCGAACGAGGAACACGGGTTCGGGAAAGGCAGCCGCGCAC
>NW_010399909.1:0-263 GCF_000710305.1 Buceros rhinoceros silvestris
GTCCACCCCTCGAGGTGCCGGCAGCCCCCATCCACAGGACCGTGCGTCTGCGAGACGGAGAGCAAGGGAGGGGGCAGGAAGAGATAGCCACGCTTCTTTAACAGGGTAGAAAAAAATAGTAATAATAATAATAATTCTAAAAAAAGCAAGGAGGGGTTGGAGGGGATGCACACTCACGCACACACACGCTGCACCCTGCCCGCACCGGCGCCTTGAGGAGGGGAAGGGATTACACAGCCGCCCCACCGGCTCTTCACCGATGC
>NW_010399910.1:0-21074 GCF_000710305.1 Buceros rhinoceros silvestris
AGGAGGAGGGTGAGGAGCTGGAGGGCAACGTCTTTTGCCCTCCCATGCTCTATTACAGCCACGAGGCTGCTGAGCCTCATTTGCCGCCAGCAGCAGCAGGCACAGCGCACTGGGAGTGTGTCAAGACTTGGGGACAGGAGGAAAAAGACAAGGGTCAGAGCCCCCCACATCCCAGTGCTGGGCCCTCGTTGCTGCACCCTGCCAGCTCCCGACAGTTCCACAACACCCTGGGTCAGCTGCCACTACTCAGCGCCTTGCTGGCAGAGCTGTCAGTGCTTGCCCACAGCACTACACCTGCTTCTGTTCACCCCCATCTTGCCTGGCCACACCGGGCCCCAGGAAGTAGCGGCATGGCCTCGCGGCCCCTCAGCCCCAGCCGTTCCTGTGCCCTCAAGCATGCGGAAGCACCTGTGGGGCCCGGTGGGAACAACAGAGCTGCCAGCCCTCGATTCAAGCAAGGCCAGCAGGAGGCAACCTCACCAGGGTCATCTCAGTCTGCAAGAGGGCCTAAGAAAACTGTGTCCCCAGGAGAAACAGGCTCTGAAAGGAACTGTAAAACTAAGGAAAACAGACCTCCCAGAAAGAAATTGTTTTACGGGCTGACTAATACACTGAGGCTACGGCTGAAGCAGACTAACCCTGATAAGCTGATAATTCACGAAAGGAGAGAGCAGTACAGAAAAAAGCAAATGGAGAAGCTGAAGGAGAAGAGTCCTTTATCCAAAAGAAAGCTGCTTAGACGTGCTGGAGAACATGTGGCTTCTCATAGGCATTGTAGCAAGGGAGACACTTCAAAGCAGAATAATCAGTTTGATAAAACTGTTGAGACTTCATTACAGAACAGTGGTGTCTCAGAGTACATTGCCGTGACAGGAGATGTGTCCCCTGACCTGCGGAAATGGGCTATACCAAGTCTATTGAAAAATTACGAAATTGCAAGCAAGGAACATCCATGGAAAGTAACTACAGCCACCTTACCAGAAGAAACTGTATTAAAATCTGCTGAAAAGGAAAAGTATGCAAAACCCCAACTCTCAGCACCTTTCCCATCAGATGCTAATGCAAAGGGAAGTAATGAGGAAGGAACACACTTCATCCATCCTAAAACCACAGAGCACAGTGATGCGTCTGTTGTAAGTGATCATAAACCAAGACCCAGCAGGAGTGTTGAAAACAACTCTGAATTCATATACTCAGATGACTTCATTGCTAGTCCTGAGAACACACTTTATTCAGAAGATTTCACCAGTGCTGAGTGTATGGACAGAGTCTCAGAAGCTCTTGACAACTCTCCTGAACCTCTGTGGCTTGAAAGCCCAAAGCGAGGTTGCTCAGATACAGAGTTGGAATCCAGCAGGTCCAGAATTTCAAAGACAAGTCAAAGAGATGAAAGTACTTCAAATCCTCTGCCGGTTCCTTCCACTTCATCTCCAGTCCAGTCTTTGAAGAGAAACCGTGACTTAAAAAACAGCAAGGGAGCTGGTGGTCAGTCTGTTGATTCACTTACCCTTGCTGTAATGGGGGCATCGTTATTAGATGAAGAGCAGAAAGCTCAGCACACCGACAAGGAAGAGAACAGGGGTGATCAGGATATTAAACAAGTAGCTACACTGACAAGCAAACAAGTCAGCTCTGATACTGATCTGAATGTAGGAAAGGGGCAGAACTCTGCAGGACAAAGCCAGTCAGAAACTCAAGTTAGCTCTTACTTGCCATCTAACAGGTCTGATCTTGAACTTGGTGTCCTGGAAAACAGTATGTCAGACAAAGAGGATTATTTTCTGGAAAAACTAGGAGTTCCTAATCAATGCAAAGACATCAGTGAACTTGTAATAAACAAGCTTCCAGGATATACGATGTAATTAGAGGTTTTCCCTGTCTGGATTAAGATGCCATATTTAAACTTGTAAATAAGTATAATATAACTAAATAATATAAATAAGTATAATATAAACTTATACTGTTACATAATAGCTGCAATATATACAAGTTAATTTAACACTCTTATCGGGCACATTTAATACATTGGTGAATTTACTTAAGAGGTTTTTAAAATAAACTATTTGAATCGCTAATAAACAGCTCTTCAGTGGTACCTACAGCATGAGTTTAGTGTCACTATCTTAATACAAGAGTAATCCAAAGAGCACAAGAAACATAACTTACTCTCAAAAGCAGAAATGAGGACAGAAGCAGCACATGCAGCCCGTACCCACAAAATTTACCAGGATGGAAGTAGTAACGTACTTCTGAAACAGCCAAGTACAAAATACATTCCTAACTGAACATTACGTTTTTAATCGTCATGGAAATAGTTCTATGGTCAAGTTTCATTACAAATAGTTACTTAAAACATACAGCCACAGCCAGTAACAGCACAGACTTTTATCAGACATTTATAATGGATTTGTCTCACTGTTCTATCACTAAATACAGTGACCAGAACTAGATCAGCCCTTTTAGAGTTTCTCTAGGCTGAAGTTTCTCAAATTTAAGTCAGATTTTCACAATTTATTAAATAATAGTTTAAGAATTATTAGTGACAGCAAGCCTATATAGTCTGGGAGAGCTTTGAGAGGTTGATGGAAGTTGCTTGACCTTGAAGACTACAGGTGTGCAAAGAGTAGGGAAAAGCACAGTAAATTTTCAATGCTTCATAACTTCCTGATTGCATTCCCTTGACACTGGGGAAAGGCAGAGATCAGCACCCACAGTCCAGAAACTCGGAACAAAGAAGTGCATTACATCATGATTTAAGGATTCGTGGTAATGAAGAATTTGCCATGTCCCCTTTTCAGTTATGCTGGCTGAACTACCATCTGACTTTAGCTTTTCATTTCTGGTTTGGTTTTCACGACTTCCAGTTTGATCACTGAACTTAACCTTTTTCATTTTGTTTAATTACTGAGTTTTTTCAGAATCCATATCCCTGTTACAAATTTCAGAGACATTGTTTGACTTGAATCTGCAGAGAGCTCAAGTTTCCTGC
Organism: Buceros rhinoceros silvestris; assembly: GCF_000710305.1. Classification (NCBI taxonomy): domain Eukaryota; kingdom Metazoa; phylum Chordata; class Aves; order Bucerotiformes; family Bucerotidae; genus Buceros; species Buceros rhinoceros. Next base: position 2,990 of record NW_010399910.1, read on the forward strand.
CTTAGTTTGTAGGTCTCCCCGGTTCCCCCCTTTCCACTCTCTTTGAGCAGTTCATCTCCTTTGGCAGTTTTACATTCCTAATTATCTCATTTAGGACACTTATCCTCAGTGTTAAATGATGGATTGACCAACTCCCCTTTTCCTTACAATTTACAACCAGTCAGACTCTTCCTCCCAACTTTTTCATTTCTCACTGCAGTTCTCCATGTACTTACTGCAAGAGCCTGTGTTTACCCTTTAACATCTTGGAGGGATTTTTCTATTTCCATTCTACTATGTATTTATTTTAAAGGAATGACAGTACCTCTCCTATTTAAAGTACTAACATCTGTAAGGAATATTCAAGTATCTGGTGTCAACTTCTGAGAACACCACTACAGATACTTTTAATCTAAAAGCAAGTGGCTGAAATTACCCATATATCAAAGGAATCTCTGCCCAGAGAAACTCTTAAATGTTGTTTAGGGTGCCTCTGTTTCATCAGCTCCAATTCCAGACCAAATACTTTTTTTTTTTCCTTATAATTCCATGGACTTCTTTGATACACATGGATTCGGACTGTTGTTTATGCATGGCAGTAATTCTGATTTTATTTCATGTTCAAAACCATCTTAAAATACAATCCTGCCCAACCATTTTTACTGTGCAGCTATTTAAACAAGGGACTAAGAGTCCACAATTTGAAGATCATTACTTAAGAAAAATTTATTTTAAAAATAAAGTTTACTTTCAACCCCATATGGGTTGAAACTCAAGGGCAAATTTGCAGTCCTTTTTTTAACCCCTAGTCCATCTCTACTTCCCAATTTCCAGAGGCAAACATGGTAGGAAAAATACTTCATTTGTTTAAATAATGAAACTAATATCTTTTCAGCTAATTTTATTTGGAATAACATTTCTAATGTTTATTATATCATAGTATTTATAATTTTACCAGGAGAATGATGAAAATGCTTACTAGGAACACAATAGACGTTACACAAGAACAGAATGTCAGCATCATGATTACGTGTTTTAATTTGGGTTTGTATTTTCAGATATAGACTAAAAGTAGTAATTTTGCATGGAGAGGTTAACAGATAGTTTCTAACCTCTGAGATAATAATCTTTTCAGATGCTACCTGTGTGGTGTGACGATAAACGAAAACGTACTTAATATTCAAGCAGCAACTCTCACGTCAACAAAAATGGGAAGGAACATTGTGTCACTGATTTATCATTGAAAACTCATAAACCAATATATTTGGAAGAAATAACTGCTAATGCTAAGAATATTCTAGATGTCAGCCCAGAGATAAACAGAGATTTTTACTATCAGTATAAAATAAAAAGAAAAATAGATACACAATTCGCTTTTGTACAAATCCTGTAATAAGCTGCACTCAACTACATTATACTAGCTAGCCAATTTTGTCATTATAACTTGTATCCTGTGCTCCTGTGATCAAGCTGTTAATGTCAGAGGTTTAGGAAGAGATTTCTCTAACGGAAGCATTACACCAATTTTTCATAAAGACATTTCTAAATTGTAAGGGCTAAATTGCATGGATTATGTTTGTGTGGGGGACATGGCAATATGCCGGGAGAAGCAAATAATAGTAGCATATCCCCCGCAGGTCTTGCACAGACTTCCCAAAAGTCACATAGGTGCTTAAGAATATATGGCTGTTTTTCATATAGCTCATAAGCATCCCAAGAAACAGAACTGTAGTGGTAGAGCTCATGTGTCCAAGTGAAGTAGCAGGAGACGTGTCAGTACTGTCCCTAGTAGCTCTGCACTACTTTTCTGATTCAGTTGTAAGAAAGCCAATGCATTGGAAAATTACTTTCCTAGAAACATCTCAACTAAAACTGTTCCCTAAGGACTGCTTCACAGGCTGGAGAAAGAGTAGATGAAGAATCAAATCTTGTCTGATTACACATGACAACCTTGATTTGAAAACTCAACTTTTTGAGCAAGAATAGCTAAATTTTCCACATGCATTCAATTCATGTCAGGATTTTTTTGTCAGAGTTCCTGGAAAGATTATTAATTAGTACTCATTACAGAGTGACTGGGAGACTGGCATAAACCCAGACTGGTTTCTTGCAGTTCCCCAGCCACCTACTTGCAAGAGCTCTCAATTGTTACTGAAGGTTGAGCAATCCCCATAAACGTGCAGTCTGTTACGTGCTTGACAGAGCCAATGACTAGTCACAATGCAAAATGTCACAAACCCAAAATATTTACTAAGATCTCCCTATATCCCCGATTTCTCATAGCCCTTGGAGATTTCATGTCTGATTGTATTTTGACTGAATTTGAGGTACTTTTCATTTTGGTTTCATTGACTCATTAACACTAAACATTTCTTTACTCCAACCTATTAAGCAGTAAGCTGTAGTTACTTCAAGTTTTACACTGTTGTTAGTTACACTTTCAACTTTACTAAAGTGAAATTAAAATGTGAGAAGTAACTACCTAAGTTTGTCATAGATCCATATAACAAAAGCCATCTAGTTTCTTACTTCTTACATGCAATATATTCTAGAAGTAAGGTCGATGAATGTTCAAAAACATTGTTTTATTGCTTAAGATAAGGGTGGTTAAATCAGCTCAAATAAAATTGAACTTGATGTTTCACTACAAGTCCCAAACCAAGAAATAAACTCTTAGATATACACATTAATTCTTTTCAGAATGTATGACCCTAAAACAAGTTTGCTATGACTGTCTTTTAAACAGTTAATTCAGCATATTATTTATTAAAATAAAATTAGATAGCCAGTACTATATAACTGATGGGAAGAGCATGGTACCAAATACCAACAGTTTCGGTCACTTTACGCCTCCTACTCTAATGCTGTTAAGTATTTCTGATCAGTCTTGCTACTCACTCAGTGACTAGGAACATTTTTAAGAAGTGCCAGCCTGGCATGTTTCCTCCAATGCATTTTTTTATCCTCAGCTCTCAGCACTCTGATTAGATGACACAGTGTCCTTCCTGTTTTTTTGATTTCTCTGATGATAGTTCCTACCACCTATTTTACAATTTGTAATCTCTTCATCATTTTGGAGTCCTGAGTTTTCTGAAATGACATCCGGCCTTCGTAACTGTGCAGTTGACTTTTTTGACCGAGTTACTAACTCTTACTACTTTCATTTTCCTAGGTCCCGGTATTTTACGCTGTCTGCAGTTGCAATACTTTTGTTTCTCTTTGTGTAAGTGCTGTGTAAGTGAGTTAAATGCTAGTCATTATTTGGACTCTTTGGGGCATTGCTTTCCTTTTCTCAGCATTTGTTACCAGCATTTATTTCACTGCTTGCTCAGCTTTGATTGTCTACAAATAAGCCACATCACTGACTCTGACATTCACATCCTTAAAAGGTTTTGCTGACTTCTACACACAGGATCTTCACCAGCTCCTGTGAAATGTAACACCACTCACTGAGAGCTGGAGAATGACCATCCAGGACTGTGAACATTTGTCCATGGTTATCAGACTTCAGGTTTCTGTACCTCTCCCAAAAGCTTGCCTTTAATCCTTTTCTGAAGTTTCGACTTCCAAACTAACCTTTCTTTTAAGATGTCTGAGGCCATCTCTGTGAGAACAGATGCTGGCTTTAATTAAACATGCATTTAGAGCTAATGGCAACCACATCTGCTGTAGCTAATGTTTGTTACCAGCTAGCTGCTTGCATTTTCCATCCTCCCTTTTAGTCAGAATACTGTTTGATTTTAATTTCAGTTTCATTCACATTCAGATTCTTCGCTTATTTTAAATTCCTTGTTTGTATGCAGTTCTGCTGTGTTGATGTCACCCAAATGGCTGCAGTTTCACTGCCTATTTCTCGTTTGGCATTGACATTCACCTGTATTAAATGGCTTTTGTTTTGTTTTATTTTGGCTTTCATGATTTCACTTGTCTGAATTTTATATGACAATTGTAATGTAAACCTCCTCTGACTTTAAGGAATTGCTTGCATTTTCCCAGAAGGGCAATCAGTGTTCTCTAGTGGTTTCTAGAGGATGAATTTCACTGTCTTATACTGCAGAAACAGTATTAATCTTCAGTTCTGCAGACTCCTCTGCAAGTGAATCGCTTACCAGTTGTTTAAAATAACCTGGCTTGGTAGAAATATTTAAATAACATCTGAGATACACATTACTCATAACTAAATTAACATTTACAGATTGATTCAGGTACAGTTAATTAAAAAACAAACAACCCCCCCTCCGAAATATTAAGAAAATACTTCAGATGTCTATTATATATATTTATTCTAAACATAGACGTTTTCCAAACATTTTGGGTGACAGTCTTGTAGATTTCCTCTATATATTGCAGTGTCTGAGCTAAATCAGCTAAGAATTTGGTTTTCTATGTATCCATTAACAGAAGATAGCAGGTTTTCAAAAGGAAGTACAGGTATTTACATGGTCAAATCCCCTGAAATTCCAGAGGAATTAGTCACCTGAAAAAAAAGTCGCAGATTGGAAACCCATGTAGAGGGCTCTAACAGCATTATCTCTTGGAATGCAAAAATGTTTTTGAAAGAAGGTAAGTCTGCTTCAACAAATATTTGCAGAGCCATTTGGAAAGTTCAGCGTTATCATGATTGAAAGAAACTCCCTTGGTGTCAAGGAAATTCCAGCTCTTTCTCTTTTGTCTTTAACTGTTGGCAGATTCAGTATTTTTCCTGTCCCTTATGCTTATGTACTAAGAGTACATAACCTTTGTCTCTCCCCTAAATTTCAATGCTACCATGCAGCTGTGCCTCTTATTCCTCACAGTATCTCCAGAACCTTATTCCAGTGACATCTCCCCCACCACCAATAAATCCCTGTTGTGTCTTTCACCTTGATGCCTTGACTGTTCCAGCTTCTCCTCATATTTCATGCCATCTCTAGGAGTCAGCTTGTCCTAATTATAATTCAAAAAAATCTCTAAACACTTCTTAGACACCTTTACTGGCTTATTCTTATCTTTGATGTCAAACTGAGACTTTGCCCATTGTCTGCTGGGTTCTGTGTGGTTTATCAACCGCCCACTTCCATGCACCTTAGTTTCCTACTCTGTGCCTATTTCCAATTTCTTCCATTCAAAAACAAAAAGTATATGTTTCCTTCCTTCATCCCAGTCCTGTTATTTCTGCCTGTGGGTAGCTGCATTGCTTAGAGTTCTTGTCCACAGGAGCATGCCACACATAGAATATAAGACAGAACCCACCAGATCATGGTCTGACCTTTACAATGCAGTCCTTAACATTTTGTCTACTTACTGCTGACTGCTGATGTCAACACTGGGATACAACTATACTAATTATGATGTTGATGAAAACTTAATGGCATATGTAGTGAAGGAAACTCTTCAGGAAACATGGTCAAGCCTTGCTAGAACACAATATAAGGGAAGCTCTGAGAGATCGTGGGATGCAGTTTTCATTTTCTTGTCCATAACTCTAATGAGACTCAGCAATAAAATTATTGTATGTAAAAACATCTGTTGTCTGATTCATAGCCATTGCTGTACTCTTCTGAAACACAGTTAACAGCCTTTTGATTGTTGGATGTCTCTCATCTTCTACTGCTACTGTAATGCTACTTTAAAGCCCTCTGAACATTGTGCAGTTTTATTTGTAAAGTGGAATAGATGCATAGGGTTTCTTCAAACCAAGCATATAACCAGTTGTTCAGGGTCCTTCAACAGAAAGGCAAGAATCTGAAAGCAAGGTACTTCAGTACATTTCCTATATACCTATTTTTAATAACAAAATACTGGAGCAGATTCACTGTAAACAAAACCTTTTATCAGGAAATTTGGTTCATTTTCAATGAGAGCAGCAGATTCACTAACTCCTTCGCTAATTCCATGGTATTCATCACTGTTACGACACCACTTTTTGATTGCATCCTTCTTCTAAATTTTTACCTGCTGATTAAATTCTGTCCAGTTACACATGTGCTGTGTGAATTTAGTTTGGGTTGGTACAGTCAAGGGCTGCTTTGAAGAAAGCACAAATTGCAACAGAATCCTAACTGAAATTTGTTTTCCGATTTTCTGAATCATTATAGCAGTACAGGAGACAGCCAATGAAACATCTCTTGTCTGGTGCTGGCATCACACTTATATGTCCAGAACAATAAGCCATGGACAAACTTAGAGAAGTTTTGTGTCAAATTGGGGGGCTAAGTTCCAGATGTTCATTTGCGAAACTTCATTTGCTTCTTTTGAAGTCTTAAATTGGAACTGAGATTTCATATCACCAGCCTCTATGAGATTTCTAAGAAACCAAAGAGAAGACAAAAACTAATTTTCTAGAAAGTGTCCCTGTCTTCTTAAAAACACACATGCATATACACACACACACACAAACACAGACCCCCCAAACCTAGACACAGGAAAGCTATTCAAGGAATGTTTACAGAAACCATTTGAGAAATATTTCTAAGCAATTTCCAGTTCACTTAACCTCACAAATAATTTGAGAACAGCTTCCTTCACTGTATTTATTCTACTTCTGATCTCAATGGGAAGAACTCTGAAGATACACATTTTGATTTGGTTTGAGTTTAGCAATAGTGTAGATCCCAGCAGTCCTCCTTTTACTGGAGCCATCTGATGCAGGCTTGCCAATAGTTCTACAACTGCAGTAAATACCAGACTTGTGGATCAGAGGTACGGCGTAAAGCAGATTAAAGCTGTACTGATGCAATACTAACAACAGGAGATTGCTCCATGCACTCCAGGTCAAATAAAGCATGTATTTCTGGAACAGCCCCACAGGCCTTGCATTTTGACTTGCAGAACATTAAAATGAAGACAGACAAGAACAGGAAGGAAGGAGTAAGCTTTAGGGAGGAGTCCCTTTTGGAGGGACCTTTGTTTCATTTGCTTCTCCCCTGGTTAACTTAAGCATCCCAACTGGTCTCTCAATTATCTTCCTGACTGCACAAAAAAGCATTTGTCTTTTAACATAATCTGGATAAAAAAATCACTCATATATCAGAAATGACATCTTGGGTTAGCACTCTTCTGTCCATCCCTGCAAAAGACACTACAACTTACCCTCCTTTTCTCTTTCTTTTCAGTCTGGGAGTTGTTCTGGACAGAGTTAAAAGCAGACAGTACGCATAGAAATACACCACAAAGCACCCTTTGCCAATTACAGACAACAGAGTAAAGCAAAAGCAACGGAAGAAGCAAAGAGGAAAGCCCTGCCACTTGAAGTTTAGAAATTGCTATAATGCCACCAGTGGTGACAGGGATACTTTTAAAATCTTTTTTATCAGCTTTATGACAGGCTGTTGGGGAACATCAACAAGACTTTTAGGCACATCTGAAGGGTAAGTGCAAAAATGTCTTCTTGATGCAAATGAGTTGCTCAAATGTAACAGCTAGGAAACCTCCCATCCTCAGTCCTGCAAGTGGTCAGGAAATCCTTCAGGCACTGTATCATCTATTATCACACTCTATTTTCAAAAAGTTGTCTTTGTGATTGTCCTCAGTTCCTATGTCTAAGTAAGCAGCTGGTTCTGTCATTCAGTATCACACTTGTTACTCCTGTAGAGACCGAAATAGTTATGTCCATTTCTGCGTGAAAGCTCCCTCCTGCCAGTTACTCAGAGCAGGCCAGATTTCTGCTTTTACAAGAATCCTCTGCAACCACTTTGCCTCCTCCTGCTTCGTTATCCCATGTGCAGTCGCAGAACCAGCTACAAGGACAAGGCCAAGTTACCACTTCTTCATGTATATAACCAAAAGAGAAAAGTCCTCCAAGGACACAGGCAGGCAGGGAAGCAGGGTCCAACCCACACCTGCTACTTTAATGGGCTTGAGTGATCATTTTCCTTTTCTCCCATGGATGGACCTGCCCTGCTGCAATGAGCGAGTTCATGACACGCTTTTTCTAAGCCTAGCATAGTAAGTGTATTTCCCGGTCCCAAAGGTCCTGAGCAAGTGTTTGAGAAGAATGAAGTGTGTTGATGCACATCCTGCCAGTAGGTATCCTTTCTTGCCTTTCATAAACCTGTGATGGTCAGCAGATTTTCACCATTGGTTTGTCCCTTTAATATCTCCTACTCTGACTTCCCTATATGGGTATCCTGTCCTACATCCTGAAAGGCATTGGCCTCAGGGCGTTACATTGCACATACTGATGCAGCGAGTGACTTGAATTACCTCTCTATTTGTATCGCAGCTTTTACAATCTCAGAAATTCTAATTTGTTAATAAGGACCCGCTAGTTTATTGTGGTTAAAAAGCCGTTAGGGTCTTGCTGATGATTAAGCAAACAAAGCCACAATTAAAAATTTGCCACCTTAAGAGTTCCGTGTGGAAATTTATTACTTTACAGTGTTTAATAAATATTGAAGTTATTCTTCTTACATGATTTAAACAATAAGATATGTCTATTAAAAACCTGCGAAGTACAAGCAGCAATGTCCCAGTAACATTAGCACAAACAATGTCTGCTGCAATCCAGCACAGAATATGTGGACATAACAATTAGGAACCATCTGGTGACCTGGCATTTGCTGGTACAGGAATGAAATTTTAATTAAGTTTTATTATCAGAAAGTGTAAGTGACAGCTCCCACTTGAAGCCCCAGAGCCAGTAAACTGTCCAAATAAAGAAAAGGATGTCAGCCAGTTAATGGGTTGGATCATGCTGCTTGATTACATACTTTGTAAGTAATGTGCTCCCTTCCCATGTTCTTGGGCACAAATTGCTTATGCAGTTGGATTTTTAAGAACTGGCCATATGGCAGGTAAATTGGGAATCACACTGCAATTTACTGAGAACAGGGCAATACAATATATGAGTCAATCATTTCCCAGGTTTGACAAGCCACAATTACATCTTGTGCAAGTTAAAAAGAAAAAGCCCAACTGAAAAATCATGTTCTAAAAACAAGGCCATGCCAGCTAGCACTGCAGCTGCATTCAGGTTTACCTGGAGTTCTGAAACAAAACTCAGAAGTGCAAAAAAACTTCTCTCTCACCCCAGCACTGACCTTACTATCAGTGATTCACCTGGTGGTCTTCAGGGTCCCAGAAGAAAAACGGCCCATCAGCACTTTTTGTTTAATATTTAGTATATAACACTAAGGGTCTGTCAAAAAATATTGGTCACCTCATCCAAAAATGCTTCATCTTTTCTACATTACAGTTGAGTTATAGTTCTAGTTCCATTAAAGAAATCGACTCTGCAGCTACTGACCCATGAAAGTTATTACAGATCTCAATTTTGTAGTTAAGAAACCAATTTGTGGTACAATCACAGCACCTGAAGAAGGTTTGTTCTACTTCAACTGATCTCCAGTTGTCTAAACCAGATTCAGAATTTACAAATAAAAAAATAAAACCAGACTGTGACCCACTGCACTTCAAGACTGATTCCACAGACCCTCACTGCTGAAGAGTTACAATCTCAGTGTCTCGAGAACTTCTTCAGTGCACATTCACAAATACGCGGATACACTTGCCTTTGCAACATTTACCATTAACCTTAAAGTATGCATAAGGAAAGTAGAGGATATACATTCATTTTGAAGTTTCTGCAGTTTTACTCTTTCAACAAAGGTGATTGCACAGACAGAAATCACTGCCGTCCTCCACACAACCAGACCATCACAGCCTTTAGATTAAGCTTCATTGCACAAGTATAATACTGGTTACTGTATAAATTTATGCTTTTGCAGCACTTTGTGTTAACGTATTTTTCACTCGTAAAATTATTTCTCATAGTCCCCACATTTAGTAAGGCAGCGAGCTTTGTACAAAGAGAAGCTATTCTCCCTAACATAACTCTATTCCTAAATCCAAGCAAACATCAGGAGCATAAACCTTTTTTCAGAGTAAGCTCTGCTTGGAAACTAAATGGTGAAAGTGCTCCCAAGGGCAGCAATTAGTATTTTAGCCAGTGAATCATTTGGGAAGACTCTTGTAAATTTAATGAATTTCCTAGTAGTCAATCTATCATAGTCCACTAATATGCTGGCAATAAGGCTACCGATAATGTTGCCAATACATTATGAGCCCTCATTTATTGCCTTAAATTTTAATTTGATGAATTCTGCATGTGAACTCTTCTCAGATGGTGATACTTTGTGCTGATGCAATCATAGATGGGTCATTTGGGAGGGTAACAAGACTGAACTCAGTACACTTGGCAGGACATCACTGGTAAGAAAAGACATTTCTCACCCAAACCTCTGTTCTTTATCTCTTACCTCCCTAATACTTGTGCTTCTAAATTAGGACGTAATTAGATGTACCCCTTCTGAGCTTCATTTTATGGATTAGAGAAAAGCACGTGAGAAAAGTCTGAGTGAAAACTTAGGCTCCCTATGATTTCAGCCAGCCTTTAGACATGAATATGGAAGTGCTGAATTCAGCAGTGACATACAGAACTACAGACAATAGCACTTGAAGGACTCAAGACTTCATCTAACCCATCCCCTTGCCCTTAGACAAAATCAACTTGTAACTATGTCAATCCTGACAGATTTTTGTCTACCTCATTTTTTAAAAAAAAAACAGTAAGAGAGATTATGCATCTTCCCCAGGCAACATGTTCCAGTGATTAATTATCCTGAATGCTAAAAAGTTTTCCCTGTGTCAGACCTCAATGTCCCCGATACAATTTCAGTCCATTATTTTCCATTTTGTACACTACAGACAAAGAGAACAAACTATTCCCTTCCTCTTTAAGGGAACTTTCTGTGTACTCAAGACTTGCTTTTCCTCTGAACTAAGCAACCACAACTCTTGTAGCTTTCCCTCACAGGCCACTGGTCATTCTTGTTGCTTTCCAATTACAGCTGTGTCCATCTTCCTTGAAATACAGTACTCTGAGCTATACACAGCCACTCCAGAGGAAGCTTCACTAGGACCTAGTAGATAGGAATAACTATCTCACACACCTTTCAGTCTCCGCCTGTTTACTATTATCTGCGAGTGTAAAACACATCCTTCCTCTTCTATCAATTAGCTGTTAATGAAAATATTGAGTATGCACAGAATGAGAACAGACTTTTGCAATGCCTCACTACTACTTATTTCTATTTGGACAGTGACCCGTGGAGAACTATGCACTGAGAACACAAAACCACCCACCTGAGAAATTTCACATGCAAAGCATGTTCCTGAGCTTATCTGCAGGAATGTCAAAGGATCCTAATGTCAGGACAGGTGACATCTATTGATTTTCCTCTATCCAAACAGCCTGTTACACAGTCATAGAGAAGAATAGATCAGTTTGATGTAATTTGTTCTTGACAAATCCATGCTGGCTATTACTCATGTCCTTGTTAACTTCCAAGCATTTACAGGATGTTAATGTGATTATTTGTTACATCATTTTTCCTATCAAAAGGAAAACAGTCAGGCAACATGCAGGTAATCAGTAGTAAAGGACAGTTGGTCCAGAAAAACAAATTATGAGTAAGGGAACACAACATACCTCAATGGTTTATGTCTATAAGCAACCAAAACTCTAATAAATCAAATAAATAAATAAAAGTTTTTAAAGCGAGACTAAAGAAATCCTTTCTGTTACTTACTCAGGTAAACCCAGCAGAACACACAGAAACTTAATAATGATAGCATTAAGCCATAGCAGTATGATCAGACTCTTTTAAAGCCCTGAACAACTTTGCCTTAACAGGGTAACTTAACTGTTACAAAACTACACTAACAAGACAAGTGGTTCAAGATGCTCTAAAGATAAATACATGACTCAGAATAGAAGTGGCATTTCTACTAAGTAGAAATTGCATTTCTGCATAGGCTGGAAGTGACTTACAGTACAGATTTCTCACCATCAGTGCTTAGGAAAAAGTCTCCTTCCAGGTGTAATCAGGAAGAAGATTGTCATTATCTGTGAAGCATGAGGCACCAGCTCTTGCCCAAAACAGGAGAACCCAAATCAGAAATCATTTCAAATCATAGAATCATTACAGAATCACATAATCATTTTGGCTAGAAGAGACCTTTAAGAAGATCAAGTCCAACTGTTAACACAGCACTACCAAGTCACCACTAAATCATGTCCCTCAGCACCACATCTACACATCCTTTAAACACCTCCAGGGATGGGGACTTCACCGCTTCCTGGGCAGCCTGTTCCAGTGCTTTACAAACCTTTCAGTAAAGAAATTTTTCCTAACTTCCAGACTAAACTTCCCCTGGCACAAATTGAGGTCGTTTCCTCTTGTCCTGTCACTTGTTACTTGGGAGAAGAGACCAACCCCCACCTTGCTATAAGCTTCTTTCAGGGAGTTGTAGACAGTGATAAGGTCTCCACTCAGCCTCCTTTGCCTCAGGTTAAAAACCCCATTTCCCTCAGCTGCTCCTCACAGGACTTGTGCTCTAAACCCTTCACCAGCTTCATTGCCCTTCTCTGGACACACTTCAGCACCTCAGTGTCCTTCTTGTAGTGAGGGGCCCAAAACTGGACACAGTACTCAAGGTGTGACCTCACCAGTGCTAAGTACAGAGGGACAATCACTGCCCTCCTCCTGTTGGCCACACTATTGCTGACACAAGCCAGGATGCCTTTGGCCTTCTTGGCCATCAGAGCACACTGCTGGCTCATATTCAGCTGAATGTCGACCAATGCCCCTGCATTAGACAGGAGCTTTCCAGCCACTCTTCCCCAAGCCTGTAGCGTTGCAGGACGTTGTTGGGACCCAAGTGCAGGACCCGGCACTTGGCCCTATTGAACCTCATACAAATGGCCTTGGCCCATTGATTCAGCCTGTCCAGATCCCTCTGTAGAGCTTCCCTATCTCTAAGCAGATCAACACACGCGCCCAATTTGGTGTCGTCTGCAAACTTATGGGGACATAGTACTTGGGCTATGTCAAAAATAATGACAGGGCCAGAGCACAGACTTATGCCCTGGTAACTGAACAACCACGCTGTTTAACAGCCTGCACCTCACCAGATGGGCTTTAGTTGCATCCAGCAGCCCTATCCCACACGTACATGCTTGGTTTGGGGGACAGCATGAGCTGGGGGCAGCTCCCAGGAAACAGACAAGATAAGAACATCCCTGTCTAGAAGAAAAAGGATGTGATGATACTGAAATAATCATGACTCTGCCACTTGATGATGGGCTGTAAGATATATCTTGGCCTGCTGTATCTACTATTGTACATGTAGCCTTGAAGATCAGCCTGGAAACAGAAAATGTTTCCCAGAGCCTTACTGGCAATCTGTGGCAAGCCCAGAGCATGTCTCTACCCAGTCTCTCAGTGCCATCTTGATGCTGTATTTTTGGGTTAACCTGGAAGCAGCTTGCTCTCTGCTCACCACATCCAGAGGCCAGGCTAGGCATCCAAAGGTTCATATGAAGGGGGCAGGGAAAAGGACCCAAATACCTGCAAGCCATGGATCCTAGTGCATGCCTGGGTAGAGGATCATAGCTCCCTTTTTTCCCCATCCAAGAACCTCATATCCCTCTTCAGCTTATGGCAGGTCCCAGTCTGCAATCCATGAGAAATAGTATAAGCCCTAAGGAAGGGCATAATGTCAAACTGACCTTTTTCCACAAATGACAGCTAAATCCCAGTTTTCATGGTAGAGAGTCTTGAATGTAGTTGGAAGGGCACAGATATTGCAGCTCTTCAGATGAACTTCAAAAATAAAGCAGAAGGTGAAGTCAAAAAGTGTTTTCATGCCTCCACATCCCACTATCTCCAATCTTTACCTTTTTTTGGACTGAGACCTCCAGAACTTCTCTTCACTCAATCCAGTAGAACCAGTTTACTTAATTATTGCTTTAAACCTCTCTCCACTATTTCCTTCCACTCATATATCCCTTGATAACACTCATATATCCCTTGGCTTACCAACATTTAAGCTTTCTCTTTTCTAATCTGTACAAGCTCTTTCTGAATTTTCACAGCTGGACTCATTAATTTTTCCCCAAATAAAGAGCTGCATCACCCTTTCCTCCTTTCATTTTTTATATTGTTTGGATTCAAGGCTGCGCCGAGCCTCACACTTTATGCAGAAGACAGAAGCTTTGCAAAACTTGTGAGTTTTCCATTCATTCATTTACCATTCAGTCAGCACTTTCATACCTAGAAAATCTTTTTTAAAGAAAACATATTTTCAGTTTACTGTTATCTGACAAACTACTGTGTATTGAGCACCAGTATGAATAAAGCTGAGCGACAACTTGATCAAAAGCAAAAGTTAAGCTTCATGTCTCAGCAAATGCTGGTGGAATCTGTAAAATCTAAAGATTATTTGGAGTGCAAGGAGAGAGCATTGCAAGAATGTTTTTTAAAATTAAATTTAAACAATAATATCATTAAGGAAAGTGTATGGCATATCACAGATGGATCAACATTTGCATTTCAGTAAAGGAAGAAAGAAACATAACTGGAGAATAGCCTTAAAAGTTCTGAACATTAAAACCAGCAGCAGAATTTGCAAAGCCAGAACAGAGCTACAGCATGCCTCCCTTCATTGCTTATGCATGACTACAACTTTAGTGTGTTCCATAAATCATTCTGAATCTTGTATTCACACTGGATTTTTAAGTAGATCTATCAAACAGATAGTTCTTTAATTTCTGTACAGGAATTAATTTTTCTTTAACCAACCAAAATGTATCCTTTAAATACAATCTTAGATATATAACTGTCAGAATAGGAACTGCTATTTTTTCATTTTAAATTTGCCCCACAACCATAGTAGTCCATTCCCATTTCACAAGGAAAAAAGACAGTACCACCCATAAATGCACTTTGCATTTTCTGATTCAGTTTGATTTCACTGTTCATGGATAATCATTACATGTGAAGCAAGAGCTTAATATGGTTTTTCTTAACACTTTCCTTATAGAAAGCTGTTCCACAGCTACTGTGGTAGCACAGAATACACTTGTGTGTCGTGCTTTTTTTGGCACGGTGCATGATAAGAAATTAACTTTTGACTCTAAACTTGGTTTCTGTTCTCAGAAGCATAACGTACAATGAACCAAATTTGAAGTGGATTATCTCGGGTGGTTTGGGATTTCAGTAACAATTGCTTTAAGCACGGATATGGGGCTTCTAACACAGTTCCTGTTACATTATTCAGGCTTGAATCTATTATTGAAAAAGTGAATTTGTAACTTGTAAACAAAAGATAAAAAATATCTTTACTAAGTCAGATTTCCCGAGAGCTTGGACTGGACGCTTCTGGGCAACAGCAAGAGGTTTGCCTTCTGTGTTACACTCCCTTAGGCAAAAGAGATGGGTTGTGTGCTTTTATCATGTGGAGATATATTAATTTGACATTGATTTTTAGCCTATCAGATTTAACAATGGAGGCAATTTTGAATTCCAGGCACAAATCCTTACTTAGTGCAAGCAGGAGGGAAGTGCAGATCTCAGCATTACAGAATGGCAACAACATGGAGTATCTGTCATGTTACTAAATACATTTTATAAGCATATTTTTTAAGTCAGCTATTCTTAGATACGTTTTCTTTGGATGCACCACATTTAAAGGTGTTAGCCCTCAGAGCATAAAAATTCAAGAGTAAGAAGTTGTAAATTATGGAACAGATCTCCGTTCAATAGAGGGTGACTGGAGAATTTATGACAGAGCCAGAGTACAATAAAACCCTGTCTTTCAAAGATAAGCTGAAAAGACCTCTCCATTGGGAACTAAACACTTAGTTAAATGATGATATGCCAAGTTTTAAAAGCTGTTTGATCTAGGACTTTACAGAATGGCTGTTCTGGGTATAATTAAAGGTCCAGTAAAAAGTATGAGTAAAGGGCACATGTACAGTAGCCCTTCCTCACTGTACTCCCAGCCTTTGCTGGATGCATTGTCCCAGTTATGCATCCTTGACAACACGCTGATGATCCCTGCAGTTCTAAGTAATAATTTAATCCAGCTGCATCCCAGACACTTGTGCTCCATCCTTTTATCCTGTGGGAAAGCACACATGGGGGCTCTCTTAGATCCTTCTCACTTCCATTATTTGCCAAGGGACTGTGGTGGAAACATAGCCCTTCTTCCAGAGGACAGATGGATAAAGCAAAGAATGATTCGCAACACGCACCTTAGTTACAATTTTAGAAAAGAAATCAGATCAGGCTTAGTAGATTTATAACACTGGAGATACTCTTAGGCTGACCTGATGATCAAGAAGGCTTATAAATTTATGTTAAGATTTTTTAAAATGGTAGTTATTGTTCTCAGCAATCTACACATACCGTTAGTCACTCTTTATTTCCAGTGCCACTGCAGTGAACTTTGGAGCACGAGACCTCTATATAGATGAATACTGGATGAACACAAAGATACATTGAAAGCCTGTAATTAGCATCTCTTGTGTGCCTCTTGGCTGATCGAAAACAGAACCTTCTTCATCTCTGGGGTGCCAAAAGCATTGGGCACAGGGTTAGTGTTATTTTTCTAAAAGATTGATCCTTTTCTTAGGTCCCTACACTGGCATTGGCAATGACATACAAGGCAAAAAGGACAACTGCTTTTCCACAAGCGCCACTGAACGTGCTCTCTTGAAAGCAAGAGGAGCTCATTTATATGGATGAGCCAAGCAAATGAAGAGCTGGAGTTACTGACAGCATGCTGGAAAAGCTCTGGTTTTAGAAAGACTGCTGGTAACGGGAAGGCTCAGTGATCAGGCAAGCCCATCCCTAAGTTCCCACAATGCCCCAAACTACAATGTCCCTTGAGCTGTGAAAGGCTGTGAAATGTTGCAAGACTTACTGAAGGGGAAGACAGATCACTAGGCCTTTAAAATGTCTTCATTTTTCTCTGTTGTTTAGCACTGGTTCTACAAATAGGCAGAATATATAGTTTTACCAAGCTCTTTTAGCCCCCTGAGAGTCCCTCAGGCATAAAAAGGAGGACATTTATTTTTCCCTTAGATATCTCAGAGTTCAGAAACAATTCAGGTTATTCATCAGTTTTGAGCTTCTTCCTCTTTACAATGGATTTTCAAATAATAAATATTCATTTATTGACCTAGAAAATCTGATTTTTTTGAGGTCTTTCTCACTCGTGACAACAAAATTAAATACTGTATTTTCATCTGGATATTCTCCACCCTCAAGCAACCATCTTCCTTTAAAAATGCCCCAAGTAACAGTAGTACAAAACAGTCCCTAAAATAATCCAAACTCCTGTGTAACCTGCAACAAATCAAAGTAGAAGGGTTATTGTGGGAAAGGAATTAGACCACAAGGGACCAAGAACAGGATGATAGGATAAAATTTGCTGGGGCAAATGCTCCAAACACTTACTGATTCACAAAGGTTTCACATTGATTCATCAGTCGTGAGCAGGACTTTGGGTTCCTTGATCATGGGCTGCTTTATACCACACCAGGTTTGCTAGCATTGGATGGGGCACACCTGTCTCAAAAGGGGAGGAGTATCCTTGCACAGGAGTTGTCAGGGCTCATTGATAGGGCTTTAAACTAGATTTGAAGGGGGAAGGGGATAGAGTCTGGCTTGCTGGGACTAAACCTAAGAGCTGCACATCAGTGTTAATCAGACAGTGTTCCAGCGAGCTACCTGAGTATGCTGCACTAGCAGAGATTGAATGCATTGTGTCTGGAGATAGGTCAGCCACAATGGTCACTGGCCTGCCAGGAGTTGAGACAGTGACAGGGAAAGGTCAAGTAGGAGTTAGGTCTTCTCCCTCCAAGGAAAAGGCAAAGAGATCAATAGCCCAATTGAAGTGCTTCTACCTCAATGCACACAGCATGGGCAACAAACAGGAAGAGCTTGAAGCCGTAGTACAAAAGGAAAACTCTGATCTAGTTGCCATCGTGGAGACATGGTGGGATGGTATGTACGACTGGAGCACTTCACTGGATGGCTACAAGCTCTTCAGGAGAGATAGGCCAGGCAGGAGAGGAGGTGGAGTGGTGCTGTATGTTAGGGAGGGGTTTGATTGTCTGGAGATCAGCAGCGGTGATGGAAGGGTAGAATGTTTATGGGTCAAAATAAGGGGGAAGGCCAACAGGGCTGACATCATAGTGGGAGTCTGCTATAGACCACCCACCCAGGAAGATGATGTAGATGAAATATTCTACAAACAATTAGGGGAAGTCTCACGA
>NW_010399910.1:21584-21949 GCF_000710305.1 Buceros rhinoceros silvestris
TCCTGTGGGAGACAGGCGTGAAGGGCAAAGAGATCCAGGAAGCCTGGACAATTCTCAAGACGGAAATCATCAAAGCCCAGGAGCAGGCTGAGCCACAAGCCGAGCCAGAAGGGCAGAAGACTGGCCTGGCTAAACAGAGAGCTCTGGCTAGAGCTCAAAAAGAAAAAGAAAGTCTATGACCTATGGCAGAAGGAGCAAGTCACTCATGAAAACTACAAGGATTCTGTGAGACAATGCAGGGAGAAGATTAGAAAGGCAAAAGCCCAGCTAGAGCTGAATCTGGCTGCTAACATAAAAGACAATAAAAAATATTTCTACAAATACCTAAACAGCAAAAGGAGGGTTAAGGAGACTCCATCCCTTGC
>NW_010399911.1:0-7297 GCF_000710305.1 Buceros rhinoceros silvestris
CTAGGCCTGCCGCTGCCCCCACCTGTGTGTCCAGGGAAACTGTGCGGGGCAGGGGGAGGAACACCGGCAACAAAAAACACCCAACAACTCCAAAACTAAAGGAAAAACAAACAAAGAAACAAAAAAACCCAAAAAACCAAACCCACCAGGATCTACAGATCCTAAATAATAATAATCGTTAAAAAACCAAACAAACACAAAATGACATCTTAAGTCCGAGATTTCAACTTTATTACGGTGAGGAAAAAGCCTAAATATTTATCTGCATGTAAAATATCTACCAGTTTCAGTCGCTATGGCTGGTTGAGAACCCACCAGTTAAAAAACCAAACAAACACAAAATGACATCTTAAGTCCGAGATTTCAACTTTATTACGGTGAGGAAAAAGCCTAAATATTTATCTGCATGTAAAATATCTACCAGTTTCAGTCGCTATGGCTGTTGCAGAACCATCCAGGCATGGCTGAGCAATCTGGGTGGCACAAAAGCTGTTTTGTAGATGAGCAACTCACTCGGGTTACTCGATGGAGGGGCTATTTGAGGAACAGGTGAATGGTGGGAGCTATCATGGGGGCTGTATAATGCCACTGGTCCCTATGACATGACTGAGATAGTTAACTAACATCCAATTAATGCAGAAGACATACCAGTATACTCAAATAAACAATTTCAACAATGTGAATGTGAACACTTTGGGTCTGTGACTGGTCTGGGCTTTGCTCACCCTCCTGATGACTGCTACACAAGATTTTCTTCTCCCCATATGTCAGACCTATGCTCCGTCTCGTTTCCTGATCAGCTAGGTTCCTTTTTTTTTATAAAGTCAGCAGAAATTTTGCAGCTGTCAAAAGCCATGAAGGAAATGTACAGATGAATCCAGTATGAAGTCTTGAGAAAATCAGCTCCAGAATCTAGGGAATAATGAGCTGAAATGCTGATTTCTGCAGGATTGTTCTCCCCTCGGAGGCCTGACAGTGGTTATTATGGTGCAGAAAAGCCTGGGGTTGGGGTTGGGGTTGGGGTTGGGGTTGGGATTGCAAGTAGGAGCTGCCCAGCTGATAGACCAGCATGCCCTTTACATGAAGATTATGGAGAAAAGGAAATAGAGAGTGGCTGCAGTGATAGTGATTCAAGTGAGATCTTGGACTTGCAAGCAGTTCCAGAAGTTGTGGGAAGTTACTGCTTTGATGCTGAGTTAGGAGAACAGTGGCACTACACTGCAGGAGGTTTTAGTTTGTTAAAAGGAATTTACATTCCAGATCCACATCAGTATAACATCAGTATAATGCTTAGAAAGCTAGACAGGTAAAGATATCCTGCATTTTGTAGGAGAAAGACATGTTCTTCTAAGCTATTAAAATTCTTTGAAAAATCAAAGGAAATAAACAAAATTGCCTCACTAGACAACAGTGAAATTCAGTGACCACTAAGAGGTAGTTTCCAAAAGGAGACAGCTTTTGAGAAAAAAGGTAACTGGAAATATTAACAAAAAATCTGAGCTAAATCATGGAAAAAATACATATTGATCATACCTGTAGCTGTTTTTTTATAAAATGTTCAGATATAATGTCATTTTTAATGGAATAATAGAGCAATCTGCTGGTTGTGCTGACCAAAGCTGTTCTAGCAGCTCCTGTCTCACCATGACTGTCTAGATGTGTCTGTGCCTCTTGCCCTGCACAGCAGGTTAGCTCTCCGGGCAGGGAACATGGTTTTGTTCCGTTTTCATGTGGTGCTGCTTCACAGGTGCCTGCATATGCTGCAGTAATGCAAATGACAAATAACAAATACTTTCCTATTGTTTCCTGTTATTCCAGTAGTAAATCGCACCTGCTAAGCCCACTTAAGCTTGCAAGTGGAAGAAAACCACTTATTAATCTGCTCTCTTCTCTTCTCACTTATATAAAACACTTTTCAGAGGCATATTCCAGAAAGGAAACAGTACTTTTTGGTGAATACATTTATCCTGAGTGGATATCCTGGACGTGTTTGTAATCTGTACTAGGGAAAAATGAAGAAAAAACCCCTGATGTATTTTCAGGTCAGTTTTGGCTGTTACAATTGATCTGTGAATTTGCATTGCACAGCACACAGAATCTCATCTCATAATTTTTTGCATAAAGTTTATGCAAAACTTCTGACTGAGTTAAAATACAGCATTTGAAAATATATTGTCTTGGCTAAAGGATTCAAATTGTAAAAGAATTTACCATAAGGAAACTGTTCCTGTAGCTGATATTCCTACAGGTTGACTGAGAAGCTCACGGTAAGGGGGAGGTTGAGGCAATGCTTCAGTCTCTTAGTGTTTCTGCTGCTCCAGGCTCAGGCCGGGTGACGTGCTGGTCATCTGCAATCATGAAGGAAACTTCTGACCCTCCTCCTCCAAAAGATTAAAGCTTGATTCATGTGACAGTGATGAAAACTTGTTCTTAAAAGTCAGTAACCCAGTATTTCAATTCCCCCAGAGTGGAAATACGACACCTACCTACAGAAACGCAGAGAGTCACAGGGACAATCTGTGATAACTATACTGCTTGAACATTTTTTGAATCGCTATACTCCTTTTAAGGCTCTCACCTTAGCAAGGAATAAAGTGGCAGTTGTAGATGGTTATGTCACTCCGCTGCCCTTAGGAAAACCTGGAAGATTATTTTAGGCAAAATTTAAGGCTGTTAATTAAGTTAACTGAGATGGATCCCATCCTAATTGATCTTCACAAAGCCCCTTGGCCAGATACTGAACAATGCTGGATGCCTCTTACGAGATTCTGAGTAGCCTGACTCCAGATGATGTCCAAGAAGTTGGAACAGTGTGAAGTAGGACTCCATGCAATAGCTATGGTTTTTTTTCTTTACTGGCAGGGAAATCTATGTTTCTCCTTTGAAAGGTTTCTATATTATCTCAATATTGCATGAAGCTGCTCAGTAGTTCATAGGAATTGACCTTGGAAGATGTTTATGATGTGCTGAAGATTATATTATACACCAAGTGAGCAATAGCGCTGAGACCAGAATTCTTTTCTTTTACCAAAAATATCTTCCCACAAAAGTGGAGGAACAAGCTGCAAGTTCCATCTGCTTCCTCACATGGAGCGATCCAGCAGGTCCTCCAAAGGACACCTTCTGTTTCTCTCAGGACTCAGCTTCATTTGAAGAAACACCATCTGAATTCTTAATGTGGTGCCATAAAAATACGTAGGCAACAAAATGCTGCCTTGAATTCTTGTTTGAATGTTTTATTCATCATTCATATAAACATCCACACCCACAAACATTCATGTTCTGGTTTTCTCATTAGGTGCACTTAAACTTCTGTGATAGTTTGTAACTTGTATATAAACTGAAGCAATACAGATGACAATCTTCAGGTAATGTGTTTTTTAAAACTTAACACTTTGTTCCAGGCACAAAAAACACCCTGTCCAAATGATCTGCTGATCTGTTCTGGTTTTCACTGACTATATGATGAATGCAGGATAAATCCTCTGATTATCTATGAATCTACATGGCGGCCAGTAATCACTAAACAAGATAAGACCATGTTTGCATTTTCTTGTATGCTATCCATTTTTACACTGAAATATCAGAAGTCAGTCTAATACAAGGAATGTTGATTTTTAAT
The DNA here is from genome assembly GCF_000710305.1 of Buceros rhinoceros silvestris. NCBI lineage: Eukaryota > Metazoa > Chordata > Aves > Bucerotiformes > Bucerotidae > Buceros > Buceros rhinoceros. The sequence goes on from NW_010399911.1 coordinate 3,623, forward strand.
ATCATGGAAACATATTAAACTTTCCCAGTACTGACAGAAAACCATTTTAGCTAAAAGTAATCTTTATTTGGGAGGTCTTAACAATATATGTTAACTGGGTATCTGTAATAATGCACTGTTGTAAATTCTGGGGACTTCTGCGTGCCTTAGGTGGAGACTGAAGGGATGATAGGAGACAAAGTCCTCCCACCTGAATATAAGCAACACTGAAAACTGGTGAAACTGTGAAGACAGACTCCTTACTGCTCCCCTGTTTCCCAGTAGTGGCTTATTGTTAAAATCTGTTACTGAAATGAGAAGGAAACGATGGTGACTTCCTCCAGTGAAGCTGGCTACCAGAGCTGGGGTCAAGAATACACGTGGAAGAACGACTTGGGAAGAGGACCTGCTCTACTGCAGGTGCTGCTGTTGTCTGCGTGTCCCTCTGTCCGCACTCCAGCTCTGTGTGCTCTGCCATGTAGAGTATCCGCAACAGGAGCCAAGCTGAACAACCACTTACGAGTCCATCACAATATAACTGAGAATTTAATATGCTTAAACAGGTCAGGCTAAACTTTCAATCCTACTTTTATTCTTTCCTTGCTCAGGAACAATGAATGTCTTTTACTTTCAAGCTACCTTTGACAGATGTCTACACAGATTTCAAAACGGTAATTTTTTTCATTATTTTAATTTTAAGCATGTAAAGTTTAGTTCTATGGCCTGGGCTAAGTTTCATGTAAATTCTATGCAGAGTAAATCACTACAGCCAGAAATACTCTTCCTTCTGCAAAATAAGCCTTCTGATTTTAGTCCTTTTTGAAGGACCAAGAGGACCTGCCTTTTTATTACTCCTTATTCCGCTGATCCTCACTGCAGTGTGGTTTATATGAGCAGGCTTCAGCTGGTAAGATTGTGTATTTTTTTGTGTCCACTTGGGATGTCCTTCCAAGGAGCAGCCATCTAGACGTCTGATGGCAATGCTGGGAATATGGCAGATTATCTGTTAGATTAGTGTTGCTCTGTGCCGTGGGAACCTGTCTTGCTGCACAAAGTCACTCTCAGTGGGCGATGAACTCAAAATCCTGTATTTTGGGCCAACCTGCAATTTTGTCTTAGTTGCAGTGTGTAAGGAAGGCACCTGTTTGGATCAAGGTGTTGGATTCCAGCTCACATCTGCTCATGGTGTCCAGGGAACTTTTAAAAGATGGCACAGGTTAGGGCAGTTGCCTAGCTGCGGTGGGGGAAGGAAGGGAATGCTGAAACACGTTGCTTTCCTTCCTGGCTTTAAAAAGCAGAAACCCAGATCTGCAGGGAATCTGGGCCAATGTGTTCCTCACACTCCAGACGACAGTCCCACTCATTCCACACTCTGCAGGCTGTGCCATGCCAAGGTTTCACAGCCGCTTGTGGTGCCAAGGGTGTTTCCCAGTTTGCTCTGCTTCCCCAGTGGGGAAGAGTGGCTGTCTTCAGCAGCCGGGGCTGCAGGGACCTCTAACCGCAGAGGACTGCAAGTTGGGAGTATTTTCTGGTAAAGCCTTTTTTATGCAAGCATGTTCATCTGTTGACACTGAAAGTCTTCATAGGGAAGAGTTGAATTTGATGAATTCTCTATTTAAAAAAAAGAGGCAAATAAAAGGATTAGCAGATTTGAGAACATATGGGGTTTGATTCTCCACTGTCTTACACGTTGTGCCGTTGTTTACGATCTGACAAAGTAGATGTAACATGCAACCTCACTGCCTAGTTTGGATTTGCCTCCACTTAGTTACAAGTATGAGTGAATACACAAGATTAAAAAGCCTGATGAATCAGTTCCCTCCTCCTTTTCCTTCATGATCACTGATCCTTTGCTACCTGCTTTTGACAACTGTGACACATGTAGGTTTATATAGTCCTCTGCTACTAAACTTCTCCTCTTTTCCTTTGCCTTCCCAGCTTTCTCCTGCTTTATTTCAAGTCTTTGCATCTTTCTGGGTTACTACATCCAAGGTCTTTTGAAAGGAAGGAAGGGGGTGGGAGGAACAAGGAGGACTGTGATTTTTTTGTGGGGGTCACACATTCTGTCACCAGAGGAAGATGATACTTTCCCTCCCCTTTAGCACCAGTGACTACACCTGAAATACCACATTCCATTCTGGCAACCTACAACTAGAAAAAATTACAGAAAGAAAGAAGAAGGAAAAGAGCAGTAAAAGTGATTTGGAGGCTAGGTGTATACTGACTTATGCGGAAAGACCAAATTAACTTTAAATTCGGTCAAAGGCTCACCCAAGAGTGAGGCTACAGAAGATTCCTCTGTTTCAAAGCAGACTGTGAAACTGAGTGAAACTAAAAGGGAGCTAAGTATAGTAATTCAAGGTGGGTAGAGATGTTGGGATAAAATGCAGGGAAAAAAATGCATACTTGGTGTAAAAAGTAAGCTTGCCTACACCAGAACTGTCTCCTCAGCATACTGTATTCATGGTAGTTTACTATACCTAGTTAAAGAAAATACTTCAGAATTCATAGTAGGTTTCCGGTGCTGTAAATAATTGAACAAACTAGTGAGGATGTGACTCTAATACTGACCATTTCTCGCAGCTTTGGGAATCTCGTTCCCTTAGTTCATGGTTGTGAACACTTACAGGTTTTGTGCAGTTTCTCACTATTGCTTCAGAGAGTCTGAGAAACTCCCAGTCACATCCAATCTTTGTATCCCTTAGAAGTTCACCATCGATCCGTAAGTCCAGTATAGTGAGAGATGGAACAGCAGAGGGAGCTAATAGAGTAACCGAGCGTTTTTAAGGAATGCACGTCCTTAATTTTTCCTTTCTTTGGTTCTGTGATGTTGTGCCCAAGAATCACAAGGCCCTCTGCAATTATATGTAGAAGAACAGTCTCTTCTGGCACTCTCTAATAAAAGTCAGGATCAAAACACCTCAGCTTTCTCTGTCCAATTTCACATGCTTAAAAACAGGCTAGTTTTAAGGACTTCGTGCAATAATGAAGCATGATGTGTGCCATCACCAGGTAGCGATTGAAAGGTAATGTTATTAGGCTTACTGAACTAATTTGGTATTCTTTATGGGTATTTCATGCATTTTACATTATAAAGTCTGTTATCATTATCAACTTGATGTCATAAATGGTTTTAAGCCTGCCCCATTATGTTTATTATTCTTCAATATAAACTGGAAAGAAAATCATTGCCAGAAATACAGACAAAGTCTTGTTAAGTCATTGGAGCAAAAGTCTGCCCAGTCCAGCATTTTGTCTGCTATGGTGGCCAACACAAGTTGCTGAAGAAAGACATGAAATTCCATACAAACATGAACTCCCCAGTGTTTTTTCCCACCCTGCAGCGATTTGTGGCTGAAGGACTTCCCAAGTAAGAGCTAGAAAAGCCTCAGTGCTATGAAGATGATCATTAGCTGAATTTTTTCAGTTGAAAGGTTTCCCCATCAAAAGAGTCTCTCTTTGTTGAAATATGTTTCTCTTTCAACAAAATTCTCTTCAAAACAAAATTATGCATTCTTAATACTTTGAATATTTTGAAGTAGTGGACCTAATTAATCCAGTTACAATCTGTGGCCACTTAGAGGGAGAGACATGATAATAAGGGGGGCAAAATTCTAAAATATTTGAATTTGTAGGTTTTTAACATATGGATAAACAGAAAATGTTTTTTAAATCTATTTTTGATCTATCTTTCCC
>NW_010399911.1:7363-15331 GCF_000710305.1 Buceros rhinoceros silvestris
CCTACAATATAACTAACAGGGGACAATTTCCAGGAGAATTTTTTTTTTTGGCCAACTGTAGTTATGACATTCTCTGTTAATCTGAATATATCTATTAGCAAATATTTAATAAAAATATTTATTAAGGCATTAACAACTTTCTACCCTTAAAATTCAAAAGATGCCCTAATGCTAAACACATTAATTTTAGACTTTGATATGCTTGCAATGCACTCCAGAACCATAGTGTATGCTTGATGTTGTTGAATAAACCCTTTGAAACGCACTTGCACAGTATACATCTTGCAAAATCCCACAGATAAAGTTGTTGTGTTCTTTCTTTTTTTTTATTAGGGCCTCCTTGTGCCATGTTCACAGCATAAAAATGCCTTGAAGGTGGTAAAATGGCTTTCTGAAGATCTTTGCCTTTTTGGGGTGCAGATGACCTCCATAGTAGTGCAGTGGACATGGACACACTTTGAAGGGTCATTCTAGTTTCAGGGTGAACGATGTATACCCACAATTTATTTCACGGGCATTGAGAAGAACAGAAACTGAGACTTCCCACATTTGAGACTGAAGAACAGCACAGAATAAAGGCTCTCAGTCCCCATGTCTTTTCCCCTGTTATTCATTCCCCAAAAGGGAAGAATGAGGTGGAAGAAATAACTGAAAAAACATCTTCCAGTCGCTGATAACCTCAAGGCAATATGAGCACACAGAGAAAGGGGTTCCCTTAAGTGGAAGAAATCTGATTCTACAAGTTACACAGTTTTCTGAAAAAGAGATTTAAAATATTTTTGTTATGTGGTGTTGAAACAAACAAACAAAAAAGCATCACTTGAAACAGAGTGGGGAAAAGGTGTCAGTGTCACAAATGCCAGCCTGACCAAGCCTCTAAAGCAGGTGATGCAAGGCAATGTGACAAAAGTGCTCATGCTGAGGCTTTCCTGCTTGAAGAGATTTATGACACAAAATTACACCCAGGCTGGCAAAATTTGTTTCTTTTACAACCAGGTTAAAATATCCTCAAATTCAGGATGCTGATACCAAATGAATAAACATTACACTTTAAAATTAATGCGGTGCCAGGGAAAATGGCCAGAAAGCACTTGTTAAGATGGTTAAATCATCTTTAGGTCATACTGGAAGAAAAGAAATCCCACTGAAGTTTTCAGTCCTGGATATGTTTTATTGCTTGTAAAAGAAATTTGCTGATAGATGTTATTACCATAACTGGGAACCGATCACACTGAGCATAGAGGTCTTGGGTGCATTTAAGCTGGGCTAAATGATACTAGGCAGTGAGTGCTTTCTTGAATTGAAAATAGTTTCAGTATTTAACAGTAATTTTAATGTGAAAAAGCCAATTTTTAGTATTTGCAACAATACAGGGGTGTGGCTTGTTACATTTATATATTCCTACTCCAATGAATAGGAACTGTATAATACCTTGACATTTTTGAGGCTGCAAGTAAAACTTCTTAAAAAAAAGTTACCATTCTACAGTGACAGCAAAGTAGCTTGCTCACTTTTTTGCACTTTCAGAATTTCATTTCTTCCTTCCAGTCAGCTTGATCTTTCCTGCATGCTTAGGCAAAGTTCTGTACCTTTATAGAACTGCTGCAAGCCAGGAAACAGAACCAGACAAGATGGCAGGAAAAAAAAGAAGGCAGGATGAATTCATTTGTTCTTCACTGTGTTTTCAACAGAAACTCAAAATGTATTACAAAGGTAATAATCTAGTGCTTTTACATATAGTAGAGGTAGCTTTTATATATGCTGTGATAGCTGAATGTCCAGTCAGTCGGCATTTGTCCAGCAGCTGGTATCAGCTTGAAAAATGCCCTCGCTCTGCCAATCACACGTTGCCCAGTCACAGTTCAGAGTTGCAAGAGAACAAAGGCAAATTCAATAGCTGGGAAAATACAAGAGAAAAAAGACTGGCCTTGGACAAGATTTCATTTAATGCTGCTGAGAGCTCTAGTGCTGGGTAGAACCATTTCAAAAGGCCGTATTCTTCTGCTCTTCCCTCAGGAAATAACATGTTAGTGTACCTCGAACACAGTGGAGCCACCCAATGGAAAACTAACTATATAATGCACACACTGCCAGATGCTGTTCTTTGTACGTGTGGCTAGAGTTACAAGTATCTCAGTTAACGTGGCCTTAGATAATTCCAGTACCACTAGCCTTATAGCAAAATCTGAAGTACAGATAAAGGCACTTCAAAGCTTCGTCTTCAGAAGTGACTGATATTAACAAGCCCAAGTTTTCCAGTTTCTAAGTCTTCTTGATGTTTTTGAAAATTATACCCATATTCTAGAAAACCTAACAAAACCTATGCCTGTTACTTGGTACCTAATCTGGACAGAGTGTATTGGTACTTGGGACAATAATGCACACATTAACATTAATGCTGTTCTCAGATGCTCTGTTCTCCCTCCCTGCTCCTTAGTTTTTGAAGACAAACATGACTGAATGTTGATGGAAAAAATGGGTTAAGAAAATAAATGACAGGCTGACTTTTAGCCGACCTTTAAGCATGCTTACAAGATGTATGCTTTGGAAAATAAGATACGTACACTGGTATTTCCTGAACACATCCATCACTCTCATGGGACATGTCTTTTCAGAACTCTCCTTCATGCATATATCTCTGTGATTTTGCAGATTCTTAGCATCATTCAAAAAAATCCTCTTTTTTTCTATCTGAAGTTAATAATGGGCTTCAGAAGCAGAGAATCAAACTGGAGTCTTCCAGAATCAGTGAAGAACTCACGATCGACAGAGCTAAAAAATCTTTCTTCATTACAGCAAAGAGGAAAAAATGCTGATCATGTTATCATGGAACTTTCTGGACAAGTCTTGCCTGTTTTAGTGATTTTGTGACAGCAATCAAATATAGCTTGCAACCCTTTGTCAGCACCATTGACTAACTGAGGTTTCACAGACTGCCTGAGTAGCACACATCTCCTTGGGCAATTTGACAGCCGTAATGTGGCATCTCCTGAAAGTTTTGAGTGTCTCGCAGCTTCCCACCAGGATGTTCAACTCTTCTTTTCTTTTGCTCCTTCACATACAAAGACCTGCATGGCCATTAGTGATTCCTTAGCTTGCGTAGGTGCTGCCTGTCCCATGAACATTTTTCAGATCACAGCTTGACTTGTCTTTTATGCCAACATAGAGATGCCTTTAATGACTTTTATCTTTCAGGCTGAACAGAGGGTTTGGCATTTTCAAGGATGCTTTTAAAATCACACTCCTTTTCAGTGACAGTTTCAGGAGCACAAGGTGACTGCCAGGACTATTGACCGCAGTTTTATGAGGCAAAGATTTTAGTGACTTGGTAGGCAGTAATAGATCCCCAAAATCAGATGTATCACTGAAGCTTGTGCTTTGCCTTAACATTCAGCACTTCGTTAGGGGTCTCCTAAATCTCTCTGAAAATCCCAGATAAGCTCTGGCTGTATGGTGCCGACTGATGGAAAATTACTTACTTACATATTTGCCCTGGATGGTGTGTTTCTACTTTTAAAAAGTGTTGACCGGTGTAAAAAATGAGCCTGTGTAAGCAGAGAAGGAAAACATATGTTGAAAAAGTCTCAAGGAAGTCTAGGACTGGCATTTTAACCAAGATGTGCAGGGGACAGACAATGCTCTAAAGTCATGAAAGCCACAGGTAATGTGACACTCTGCGGATGTTTTTAATGGGAGCAGAAGCTCTGTAGAAATGTTTTAATCTGATTACATAATTACTCATGTTGCAGGCTCAGAATTAAATAGATTTCCAGTTCTGATAGGATGAAGTAATTGCCAGGTTGCCATTTACACTGGTAGAGATAGGAACATGAAAGTCAGAACAACCATTTTGTTATCTCAAATCTTCTTCAGCTTTCTCAAAAGTATGTCTACTCTTCTCAATATTTCTTCTTTAGTCAAGGCCTTTGTTTGTTTCCTTCAGGTTAATTGATAACAGGCTAATGAATAATCCATCAGCACGTGAATTCAGATTCTGATTCTGTGTGAAGATGAATTCCTTCATTCAGAAAAAAACACTCACTTTAGGAAATGCTAACCTTGTTGTGGTTTCAGGCGTTTAATTTATTCATTGCAAGTAACTAAATTCTGAAGTCAGGGCAGTTTTTAGTTCTTCTATTTCTTGGTTAGAGAGATATTCTCACCCCCAATACTCACAGTCAGTGCCTCTACAAGGTAAATTTATACTGTCTGCAGACTCTTGATGTGTAGAACAGTACTACTTAAAAATGAAGCTTCAATATATAATATCAAAATATCTCCCTTAGGAAAAGGAAAAAATAGGAATTAGCATATCTTGTTGTTGCCTAAATTTTACTAATCACTCTATAAGGCAAAAAAAAAAAGATATAAACTGGGTTACACTTCTTAAACCTCATGTTGTACCTTGCCAGATGTAGACTTAAAGAAGGTTTAATCATCGTTCAGGCAATGCCTTTAATAGCGAAACATGAATGGGGAGAATGTATCTCGTGATTACTTTTCAAGGCAGCTTCATTCTGGAGAAAAAAAAAGTGTAATTATTTAATCAAAAAATAAATTTGTAGAAAGCAACTGAGTGTATGAAAAGGTCAAATGTTGAGCTTCAGAATAAAAGACAGCTAAATCTGTCTAGGCACATGTTAGTTGTGTGTATCAGAGGTCTTTAGCTGGATGGGGAAGAGAATTAGCTTTTCATTCAATTAATTAAAAAAAAAAACCAACACCCTTTCCTCAGAGCTTGGAGTAGAGTTGAACAAATAATCTTTTCTTTGTTTAAATTATGATTGCTAAAGGTTGAAACTTCTTTTAAGCAGAGATATCAAGTGAATTTTGAGATGAATATTTTTAGTTTGTTAAATCTACAATTGACTTTCTGTATCTCAGTGGTTGGCTTGTTACCTGCAGTAATAAAACATTTCTGTTTTGGGAAAATTAACCTGTCTTATATTTATACAATCAGGCTCACTCATATTTTTGGATTAGTAAGAAACTATTTTCTCTGTGTAAATGAGCATGGGACCATGTATATATCTCCATCCTACGTGGAAGAGGGGAGATCAATAGCGGAAAACCTTTGCACACGGATATCTTAGGCTGTAACTTCTGCCACTACATAGGATCCTTTTTTTTTGCACTAACCATTTCCTCACTGGCAGTGACATTTGCCTACCTGAAATTAGTCCCGATGCGTAACATGGAAATGTTGGTTTTTCCTATCTGTAACTTACACTGGACTGTTCCTTGCACTGTCAGATAGCTTTGGCAATTGATGATTGAGGTAACGACACCCTCTAAGTTTTAAGTCAACTGCAACTTTTCATTTTATTCAAAATCCATCACTTACATGGTCTGTTTGTTCCTTATCAACCTGCTCTAGCCATTTTAATTTCTCTTGCATACCAGATTGCTTTGACTGCTGTGCTAATATGCTGAGACCCCCTTTTTATAGGAATGGAGTGTAATTATTTTCTTTTTTGCTGCAAGCATGTCATATAAAATACCTGGCAGACCAAGAATCCCAGATATTCTGTGGAGCAGAAGTAAAAAAACCTGCTTTTGTTGCAATGGGTGGAAATTATTTCAGGTGCAATGTTAAATGCAAATTATAGAATATATTATTTTGCTTACAAGATCATCTTTGTATAAATGTGGTAATGTGAAAATAAGGAAAAGGATTATTTTGACAGCTTAAATGACTTGCTTACTGTTTCATTTTGAAAAGTTAATATCTTTGAACATTTTTCACTTTTGATGAGGCAATTTTTATTGTGTTGTTTTTGCTAAAGTAGCATTTCTTCAACCTCAGATATGGCACCTATTACAGTTACAATAGCCTTAATTATAGAAAGGGAATAACTCTACTGGGTCAGAATGTATGTAAAATTGCAGAAGTTGCTTGACTAAATTTCAATGCTGATTCTACAAACAGCTCCATATGTTACATTTCTGTTCCTGGCTGAGCCCCCTGAAATGAGCTGCGCTCTAGACTGGGCACCATCTATACAGAGAGAGAAAAAAGATCATCTCTGTGCTAGCATTTGTATCAACTAAAATATTAACTTCTTGCCTGTTATTCATGTAAGAGTTACAGAAATCTAGATCCTTGGGACAATGCAGTGCTTATTTCTCACCCCATGAAAAAACTTTACTTTAGGAAAACAGGTAATGAATAAGAAAGGACTACAGGTACCAGTTTTTTAAAAAAATAAATCCTGCTTTGTTCCTCTGGAAGGCACTAATTTCCATTCAAGTGGAGTTAGGGCTGAGCTCTTTTATATCATTCCCGTCCCTTACTAGCTTCTCCCTTTTCTGGGAGCCTTCTTAAAGCTATTCACCAGATCGCATTGCTTAGGTCATACCATTTTATTGCTGATGTTGTTCATTTTTGGTATTTTGGTATCCTAACTGTGACTACAGCTCTTAAGGCTCTCTGTAACTCTCCTTACAGACAAAGCAGCTCTTCACCTTCTGGGATCATGCTTACAGCATCCTGGAGATGTCCAATGCTTTTCTTTAACTCACCATAAAGAGCAGCACCAGTGTAACAGATGCATTAAATACAAATGTTTCACACTAATCAATAGATCTATGAACCCAGATGAATCAGGTTTTGTTATTACCAGCATTTCTCACAGGATAGTTTCAAAACTTACGTTTTGAACACGCTGACTATTACAACCTTGTGCAGATTTTTTTCCTTCTTTCATTTTTTATTTAAATCCTTCATAAGGACTATTGGGACTTTTGTGTTTATCTTACTTTAGAGGATTAGAATGCTGATGTAATTGGGCATGGGGGATAGATCTAATGGGAAACAAATATTCCAAGGTGAAATGGCTTGTGAAGGGGTCATAGCTGTGGTACTTTGAGTCAGCCCCGTTTGCTTTGCCGCATGTAGAAAGTCTGACTAGCATTGGTATATGCAATCATATTATAAGCTGTGTATATGTATATCTGAACTATGCACAAACACTATGAATACCTACTGCTGCATGATTTTAGAACACATATTGGTAAAAATGACCAATTAGACAAGCTACGGGGTCACAGACCTGAACTTTTTCCAGCAGGCATAGTCTTAAGGGGAGGCTGTCATGTCTCCCAGGAGGCAAAGGACAGCAAAGGAACGCTTTCCTCTCTCCTTGCACAAGCGGCACAGGCAGCTGTTGATAGCCTGGCTTCCTTATTCTGAAGAATTAATCTTTTCAGTACTCCTCTTGCAGCATGAGAGATGCACTGGGAGTACTCTTTCTTGTGTTGAGAGAAGAACTTACCTCCCTGAACGTTTTTCAGGTGCACAAGGTAGATGCCTAGTGTTTCAGCGGTATTGTTACAGGTATTGCTGTGCTTGCTGTCCATAGGAAAACACTGAGGAGTGCCGTGTAAGCATGCTGTAGAATGAATCACTGCTGTTTGCTAGCGTGACTGAGCACTCTGTTGAAGGTAATGGGATGACATTGGTTTATATGCATTCAGGAAAAACTGCAAACATTTTAATGGACTTTCTTTCATTACATACCTACATTTTGGGATCTGAAAAAAGCAATTCTAGATGAAGGGTCTGCAGAATTCTTTTTTTTCCTGCTTCCTCAAGTGATAGGAGAATAATAGTTTTGTTTATCTTCTGCTGTCCTAGGCAGCTGGTAATTCCTATTCTCCTTTTCTTTCTAGATTGTTTTTTCCTTCTCCAGGACAGATTGGAACCATGGACCTAATCTTCTCCTACTTCATATCCTATGCAGCCACTTACAGGTGTGTGTATAGTGTCACCTTACCTAAATGGCAATGCTTTACAGAGATATAAATTAGAAGGTGCAAGCAGTACAAGCAATATAAAGAGCAAGACAGGAGATAATCAAGTCCCAGGGAGAGAGAGAAATGACGTTTAAGTCTTACACCATCTGGACATTACTTTTTGTGAGTACTTACGAGTTTAAAATATTTGTAGGTGCTGAGGCATCTGAAGGT
>NW_010399911.1:15426-24708 GCF_000710305.1 Buceros rhinoceros silvestris
TGCAGCAGCATATGCCATTTTTATGCAAGGAGACACTGAGTCCCAGATCAGAGATTTACTAGCTGTTAAAAGGAGATACTCCTTAGGAGACTGAAGCAGACAGATTAAGCTTCATACTTTTCAGAAGCTGCCTTTATAAAAGAAGTTTTATGTTATTTTCTTCTCCTCCAGCCTGTCCTCTGCATAAAGCTACACCAGCTTTGGTGTTTGGCTATATATGAGGATGGGGAAAATGCATCTGTGCAAGGATGGTAATACAGAGCTCTTTGTTGGAAGGAGTTGAGAAAAAGCTGGCTGTAATCTGCTCAGGCTGAAAAAGGCTGAGCACAAAGCTTTAAGTCTTATAAAAGCAGACTGCAGAAAGAAAAGGACCCTGAGGAGGGCTTCTAACAGCAATGTCCTACAGAGTAACTAGTGAATCATCACATTGACTACATAGTCCCATTAAACCCCATCTATTTGGACCTGTTCATTACAAAAATTGTGTATTGAGTCTCATCCCTTTCGCAGCTGTGCAACACCAGTCACTTGACAATTCCTTGATGGGTCTCTAATCTCAGAATACCACCTCTGGGTATCTTTTACCCCAGCCTTGTGTTTATGTGCTTTGGTGGAAAGGTAGCATAATGCCATTTAGTATAAAATGTGCCTGCACTGGTAAGAACATAGTAAAGGTTTCGTGGCACTGCTGTATAGCTGAGCCAAGACTTAAGACAATGCTGAGGTGAGACATTACTGTGAACTCTTTACTAAGGCAACTAAGAGGTAGACAAAAATAATTTCTCACAGGTCAGCTCATTAAGGATGCTACTGCAGTATGGGGAAAAACAGGCTCCTGAGTTACTTTTTTCCTTTCCTTTTTTTTTTTGGAAGCTGAACCAAATTTGCTTAATGAGCTTTGGCATGAAAAATGATCTTTATTTCTTTCTTCCTACTATATTCTATAAAAATAGAGCTGAGGGAGCAAGGAAGAGTACCTGGCAAACAAATGAGTATGTTCAGAGAGAAATGACCATTAGTGGGGAATGAAAAGTGGCGAAATTGCTCTTTCTATTCTCCCCAGCCCCTCCCTCAAGTTAAAGCAAATGTCAGGGCACAAGTGGGGCTGGGAGTCAGCGTGGCAGGGGCTCTCCTGGGACTGGCAGGGTCTTGCAGCCAGGGATCCCCCCACCCCAGTCAGCAAGCAGGGCAGGGCCCTGGGGTTTTCTTAACCACATCATCGGTGGATGAACTGATACCCAGCACTTATAGCTGAGAGTTACCTCTGGTCTTTCGTTTTAAAAAACATTTTAATCAGTAAATTTTTCCTCCCTAATGTTTTTCTGTACTATTTTGCAAGAGTCTGTGTTCTTGGTGGTCCCTATTATATTTATACTGTCATTATGTGAAGCAGCTGAAATAGAATTTGTATGGTGAGCTGACCTGGAGCTTCCTGGCTGTCACAGTGATTCTGCAGTATTTTACTGCTTATCTGGAAAATGTTACATACCTCTGCTTAAACATCCATTTGTGATCTGTGCGGTATTATGCTAGTATTCCAATGCTATTGCTGGTAAGACGGGTGTCAGAAGGGTGCTGTGAACTGTGTTACAGACTATGGTGTGGACTGCAAAGTTTTGTTGGCAAAACTGGCCAATGAAATTCCTGCCTCTCCATCCTATCCTCTGTCCTAGACGTTCATTCCCATCTCTGTGCTGCAGTTTGCTCAGTTGTATTCAAGCAGATTTGTGAGGCTCTGCTGAAAACAAGATCTGTTTTGATTTGGGTTAAAAAGCGGAGTATTTTTGAAATCCACATCACTTCAGAATGTAGTGTAGATCCAGTGATGTAGGTCTACAATATTTTCACTGACCTGAGCAGATACTTACAGTCTTGGTAAAAACTTAATCCAATGCTGTGTGTAATCTGCCTTCACAGGTTTATTCTGTTTAAAAAGATTTTAAATGCACAAAGCTGATAAGACTGTTTTTCAAGAAGCAGCAGCCACATGTTCTGGAAGGAATTTGCTGCTGACCAACCTCTCAAGCAGCCACAGCTAGGGAAGATGTACGCATGATAAAAAAAGACATTTAAAAATGAAGAATGAATGAATGTCTCTGCATGCATAACATCTTTTTGAATTTTAAATACTACAGGTTTTATTTCATTTTTCAAAGTACTGAACATTCACTGAATTGCCACTTACAGATTCGGAGCACAAATCCTTTTATTTCCCTTCCAAAGGATGCCAGATGAAAAGAGTTTCATGTTTGCTCAAAATGACATCAGAATTACAGCAGAATGTTACGGTTTCTCAGTCAGCACTTCAGGTCAGTCTTCCTCTTCTACTAGTATGTGTGAGCCTGGAAACAGTCCCGCTGCCTGCAGGTACCTTGGCAGGAGCTGAGCAATATTTAGCACAAAGATAGCTGTTCAGATAACCACCAGACTAAACAAATGTAGGAGCATGTGGACACATTCTGCATCAGCAGGAGAACTGCACGTGACTAAGGGACAATTTCAGTTTTCAAGGTCTAGAAATAGGACTGCAAATTTGCTCCAGTCCCAGCCAAATAACTGGATGGAGTCCTCCTACTCCACACAAGACCTTCAGGGTAATGGGACACTTCTCCTCTTCTTCCCTATTGAGAAAAGAAGGGTGAAGAATGGTCCAGATTACGGGTTCCTTTCTTTTTCTCCTGGCTGTTGGTAATTAGCTGTCTTTCATGTGAGAAGGAACCAAGGTTTCTCAGTTGAGTGAGGAAAGCACATATATTCCCAGATAAGAGGACCTTGGCAAAACTAGGGAAGGATTTTTTTTTCCTGTCCAAATGAAATAGAAATCTTACATGCCACCTTCTCTCCCTAATTTTTATTCTGTTATATTTGAATAGACTTGTGATTAGGTGAAAGAAATTCAGTCTGTCTCTAAATGGTACCATAACTATTTAAAACGGCTAAATACAAAATGAACTAATTTGCTACTCTGAAAAGATTTTTCCCTGGTTCTACTTTAGGCAACTACACCATATTCGCTAAAATTCGCTAGCTTCTTCAATTGTATTTTCCCCTCATGTTTTAAGAATAAGGTTTCCCAAATTCTACTAACAAATACATCTTGCCATTTTCTTAATTTGGTTTTCCTGCATACCTTTGGAGAAGCAGGATGAAAGAACAAATGTGTCTCGACAGTGTCATCTAGTGGCAAAATACATACCAAACCCTTGAGAGAGCAGCAGCAGCTGAGCTGTGCTGGGCCAGCACCTTCTTTTACAAAGATTAATGACAAATCCACAAATTTGTACTGTTTTGAGATGCCATCCTGTAGGCGACTTGAAGACTTTTTCTCTCCATCCAGGACAGACGAGAGAATACTTAGAGCAGTTTGTACAGGAGATGATGAGGCCATCCCTGTTGCTCTGGGGGAAAAGGTCCATGCTTTTAGTTCAGTTCCTAAGAAAGATTTGCCCTTTGCACACCTAAAAATACTGCCTGTGTAGTGAAACCATAAAAGGAGATTGGTATCTTCCAAGAAAGAAGTGTTCTTTAAGCAAGTCTGACAAAGAAAGTCAAACCACTTGAGTAAAAGGACTATGAATTTGTGCCTTGTGGGGGATATGGTACAGTGAGTGGAGAAGAATGTTGCCCTGGTTAGCAGAGCTAAGAACTATTCAACAACCAGGTTATTTTAAAATAAGACAGGGAAAAGAATTCATTATTATTTTTTTCTTTTTCTCTTTTCCAAATAGCCTCACTTTGCTTACGTTTGTCCTGCTGTGCTCTGGTGTATACATTATATTGCAAAAATCCAGCCTACCAGTCAGGAAGATGCGGATCATCATCTTGATTTGCCATCCAGCAGTATGAGATGTATCCTCTCAATCAGAAGAGGAGACAAGAGCATACCTATAGACAGCACACATGGTTGCCCCGCAGCACTGAAGAGTTTAGAATGACAGTAAGTGGAGTGGCTGGCTGGAGTCTTCCAGGCAAACTATTATGAGAATGAGATTCAACTATGAGTGCAGTGAAATACACTACAGTTGTACTCCTTGGGTTCTTTTTTTTTTTTAAAGTACTGAAATATTTACAATTTCTTGTATAGCGTTCCAATCATACGTATTGACACACTTTAGATGGCCCTATTCCCCCATTTTGCAGGGGAGTCAATGGTCAGAAACAGGAACAATTCAAAGCAGGTAAGTTAAATTCCTGTTTTCATCAGTTCCTGTAGAGTTTATTCTGATTCTGCATGGAGACAGACCATGCTAGCAGTGAGGAAGCATTAATATTCTCCCCACTGCCTGATGCAATATTCAGCGAGCCACTGGCACAGCTGAAACTAGCTCAAGAGAATTGCCCGAGTCCTGCGCCTGCACTCAACAAGCTCTATGAATGAAGAAAACTGCGGTGCTATAGCTTTTCTTGCAGAATCGCTCTGCTAAGCCTGCAGGCGGCTAATGAACAATACCATGGTGTCCTCTGAGTGTCAGCAGAGCTTGTCGACTCTAGATGGCACTGCAAGGTTAAATGCAAAGGTGTGTCTACTAGCCACGTTGATTTTATTCTCTTGAGGTTTTTTTATCTCCCAAACACTCTGAAATCAGTGATCGGCAGATTAAAAGAACTCAAAGGAGGCTCTCAAGACCCAGAGAAGACATAGAAATAAGTACGGTAAGGCCAGAGAAGACTTGCCTGGAGGTGATATAAAGGGAATGCCATGCTGTCTTTGCTAACATACTATTTAATGCAAAGCTATCCCACTTTGGGAACCCACACCTCCCACAAGAAGGGTGGTCACTACAGAGATTGACAGGATTGGTGACTCCAGCTGCTCCTGGTATCCCTGGGTCATGCAGCTGGATCAATCCAGGTCCCCAGGTGTCACTTCAGCTGGGCCATTAACTCCTGCAGAGAGCAGCACACGGGTAGACTCCGAGTCACAGGCGGCCTCCCACTGTGCCTAGTCCTGTGAAGTGCCTCCTGACCCACTGCATGGCATGTGGCAGTAGGTGGGCACCCCCTTCCCTCCAGACCGAGTCCAGCGGGACTGTGCTGGCAGCAGCAACCCTGAAGTCAGCATATCTGGTGCTTAGTGCGAGAGGATCACATGCCTTGTCCAGGGATAGCACCATCAGAGCCTAAATAGCTGCATCTGGGCATGAAATGGCCAGAAAAAAACCAGCTGTACTGTAAACAGAATGTTTACCTTATCTTCACAAAAAGCTTTTAAAAATAACAACCTCTTTTTTTCCTATCATCAGAACAAGGAAGAAAGGCAGTTCCTCTCTGTTCCCACAAGTTCAGAAGCTATAAACAGAACCTCCATGCCTCCTAACCACAAACATCTTGACTCTCCCCTGTGAAACTGCCATAAGACCAGCAGCATTACTTGCAATGGCTGTGGAGTCCGAGATGTGCACTGAAAAATTCTCAGGAAGCCCAATAGAACGTCCTTGATTCTCATGTCTTTCCATCCATCTTCTCCCCTCCATAGGAGACTGATGCTCAGAGTGGTCTGCAGCTTTGCTCCTACTATTCTGTATGATCAGAGTGGAAGATGTGCAGGAAAAACAGATCACAAATTGCATTTTCTTGCTGCATTTATCCAATTAACTTCTCACTGAATAAGAAAACACTTTGTAACATCCACTTCATATGTGCTGCAGTTTCTGACTGAAGTTCATATTCCAGTCCCCAAAAGTAACTGTCCCTTTACCAGTCCCCACAAATGTCTGTCTTTATACCTGGGGTATGCAAATCTAAACAGTTTTTGTTTTATGTATGTTGTGCCCCTTTACGACAGGTTTTTGCAAAACTTTTTGTTTGTTTTGTTTTTAAATATGGCAATTCTGTACAAATATGGGACAACGTGTTCTAATCACATACACCTTGTATCACTGGTGATGAGCTATCCTTTTGGGGCATCTGGAATACTATAACAGAAAATAGAACTTGGGCATCAGAAACACTCCCAAGGCCTAATTAGACAAGTTGGAAAACTTGTAAGTTAAAGAAGAGATGTTAGAGAATCTGGCATGACATGGCTAACGGATGTGTTCCTAATCTTGTGAGATGAAGACCCTGCTTTGCTGGAGCCATGGTTTATTGAATGAAAGCTCCTGGGTGCTCACTGCATCTCCATTTCCTACCTCACTCTCCTAGGGGAACTCTCAACTTCTTAAGACTGAGCAGATTTCAGGGAGTCCTCACAATTCACCATCTTCCTTTCATGCTATTTGATCCTTGGACTTCTCCACACTTTTCCCAAACAGTATAGGGAATTTAGTAACTCTGTCTCTCTGAGTAAGAGGATAGCCTTTCTTAGGGCAAGATGCACATATTTTTAACAAATTTGGAGATTCTGCTTGTTTTGAGTGCATGGCTATCTGATAAATAAATAGCAGTCTGGATTTTTGCAAGCTTTTCCTGCTAAGAGGTGTTACACTGAATCTTTCAGTGTTTAATAAAAATTTTCCAGTATTTTATAATCTTTTTTCAAGTTCATAAAAGAGAAAGATCATGAGGAATTTATTTAGCAGAAGGTAAGCATGGAGCCGATTAAATTTTTTTCAGCAGAGAGTTTGACTGCTGCCAATAAGAATTATTACATAACAAACCAGAGGCTCTGGTAATAATTAGGCCAGCTAAGGCACATAAACAGAAATATGAAGGGGGAAATCTGTCACTCGACACTTGGTATAGCTGAAAAGGAAAAGATGAATTATTTCCATTTTTGATATATAGACTGAATGTTTTGATTACTGGCTGATAAAAGTAATTACGGTCTTTTTTCAACATCAGCATTAACTTCAGAATCTGTTATGAGATCGTTACAGTTTTAGCATAAAGTGCAGAGAACATTTTTCCTTACTGTCGCTTGCATCTTTTCCTCTAACTTCTCCATTAGCCTAAGTCTGGCAGCAGACAAGGCACTTTTGCAGACTACTCTGGATGGATGGATGCACGGATGGGCTCCACAGATCACCAGAAATCTGCCTAATAGGGTAATACCCTCCCTACAGCCTAAATTTATCTCCCCTAACCTTAAAAGAATATATGCACAGTCAATCTATAACCCTTCAAGAGTCAATGAACTGAGATGCATACTAAGACAAAAAATACACCGTGGGCTAATTAGCCTCTCAGAATTGATGCTCCTCCTCAAATTCTGAAGACGGCCAAGTCTACTGGTTTTCCTTTTCAAATACTGTTTTTTCCATTTTTTGAGGGATTAGTAACTTAAAAGTCTAGAGCTGCTATAAAAAGTAACAACAGCAGTCAGAGACACATTTTTTTCCCATAATTACATGGGGGTTTTGTGATAATTCAGACCTTTTCACCACAAGATGAACAGTTCCTGTCAGGTACATACTACGTGCTTCAGGAACTCACAGATCTAGTTGTTGAATTACCCAATTAAAAAAGACTTTTCAGTGACTCGTTACTGGCTTTCCCTCTCCACTACCTGTAATTTTTTCTGAAAGACTTAAAATAGTAGTATATTTTTCTGCAACGATGTTGTCATTTTCCACTGTTGGGTAAAACCAAACCAAACCAAATCAAACCAGTTATTTAAACAGAGGCTCAGGTTACCCTGTTTGAGCTATTTTTGTTTTACAGGGTTACCTTAGCACCTCAACATTTCTCTGCAAATAAAACTGTATCATCCCAATTCTGTGAATGGTATTGATTAGTCTGCTGCTTTAGCAGGAATTTTCCCCCACCTTTGAGCTGGGGATAATTAGAAAAACCTGATCGATAAGCTAAGGTAGCTAATATCCTATTTTCCCATGAAAGTATTAAAAGTCCTGTAAAGGAGATCAAACTCTGGCATAGAAAGCCATTGCTAAAAGCCTTTGGTTATTCTGTCAAGGTTTTGGCTGACTCAGACTCCATCAGGCCTCGTTCATGACTCAGTATGATTTTCCAGCTTTTCTGTGTCTCCTGCTGCAGTTTTCTATTCTTTACAATAGTATTTTGTATGAAAGACCCGAGGGGCAGTCCAGCTTCTTAGAAATTATTTTTCTCATATGGAATCTATTCATGTTGTCTTGGGCCTTGTTCTACTTCAAGCCTCTTGATCCCTCCACTGCTCTCTACCTCTCCAAAGGATGCCTGTCCCAGCTATTCACTTGAATTCATTATTGTACAACAAAGCATTGTTTATGACTGACTTCAGCTGTATTTGGACCTCTTTATCTCCCCAGATGGTCATTATTGTTCTCAGGCCAGCTGGCGGTATACTTGGAGCAAGGCTACCTCTGAGGCATGCTGATGACTGAAGCAGAAAGAAGCTATCACTAGGGAAACAGAGCATCAATAACTTTCACATAGCACACAGGGTGAGTTACAACGGCGAATGACTGCTGGCAAACCAAACATTTATACAGTGACATACAGAAGGTAGATGGCACAGTTCACATCAGCTGCACCAGACAGTAAAAATGCTTGAGATTCACCTATGTACAACTTCTACCCAATCCTCCTCAAACTGAACTGCTGCTGAAGAACACACATCACTTTTTTTCAACTTTAGATGTTTTGTGGTTTAAAAAAACAGGTAGGATGTTTTAAAGTCTTTTAATGCTTGCACCACACAGAGGATAAAACCGTGGCTTTAAAGAAACCCATAGAAACTCTGGCCATCGGCATTAATATTAATACATCACTAACACATTGCTCTATTTTGGAAAAAGCGATGTGTGATTTTTTCATTCTGTATTTTATGTTGGGAACTGCTTGTCTTGGTTCCTAGCTTCCCACCCTAAAATTCTACACCCTGATCCTGTTCCGGATTAACCTGTCATCTCTACCACCTATCACACCATCCAAGGCACTAATTAAGAGGCAGAACTGACCAGACCCCTCCTGGAGTTTACTCGGAACAGGCATTAGGCGAAGCACCGCTAACTCATTCTGTATTTTATGTTGGGAACTGCTTGTCTTGGTTCCTAGCTTCCCACCCTAAAATTCTACACCCTGATCCTGTTCCGGATTAACCTGTCATCTCTACCACCTATCACACCATCCAAGGCACTAATTAAGAGGCAGAACTGACCAGACCCCTCCTGGAGTTTACTCGGAACAGGCATTAGGCGAAGCACCGCTAACCGAAAAAAAAAGCTCATACACTGGGCCGCTGGCTTTGCCAGGAGAGAAATCACCTTGGCTTAAGACAACCTGCCTTGACAAAGCCTTCTCGATGCCTTCTGCCACTTCATTATTTTCCAGAGACCTTCAGGCTGTTATTTATCTATTCGTCTCCGAGCCCCCCTGCAGAGGCGTTGCTTTGCCAGGAAC
>NW_010399912.1:0-201 GCF_000710305.1 Buceros rhinoceros silvestris
AAAAAAGGCACCCTCTGGTGACACATTTTGAGGATTACTAAGCCGTGTGCCCTCCCCTGACAGCCCCGTTCATCCGCACACCCGCAGCAGCAGCAGAGGCGGATCCCTCTGCCGGCCGGCCCGGGGCAGGGGGGTCCCGAAGCAGAACCCACCGCTGCGGGCAGCGGCACAAAACGCCTCAGTGCCCGGGGTGGGGCAGCG
>NW_010399913.1:0-274 GCF_000710305.1 Buceros rhinoceros silvestris
GGCGCGTGCTGCTGGCATCACCTGCCTTCCGCCGGCTGCTTCGCAGGACAACGATACCTGTGAGGAGTGGGAGCGACACGAGGCTCTGCACGAGGACGTGACCCAGCAGGACCGCGTGGAGGAGCGGCTCTTTCAAGGAGCGAACGAGGAGCGGCTCTTTGAGGAGGAGATCGAGCTGAAGTGGGAGAAGGGCGGCTCCGGCCTTGTCTTCTACACGGATGCTCAGTACTGGCAGGGGAAGAACGGAGGGAACGCCGGCGGTTGTGTTCCTGTG
>NW_010399913.1:394-1226 GCF_000710305.1 Buceros rhinoceros silvestris
TCTGTGTCACTGTGTCACTAACCAGGTACAAGCCCCACAGCGTTCCACAGATCCTGCCATCGCTTTTCAGACCTTCCCTTGACCACCAAACCCACAGGGTTCAATCTGGCCACCGGAGCCCCCCATGGTCCCGCTGGCAGCCTGTTTGCGGGGTCTCTAACACCATTTCCTTCCCATTTTGTCAGAGAAAATAGAGCTGGGCCGCCAGCCCACGACCCTGTGGTGCCCTGCTGCCACAGCCCTCACCCAAACCGGGGCTCTCCTTCTCTTGGCAGACTTTGATGAGCAGACTGCAGACGACTGGGACGTGGACATGAGCATCTACTACGACAAAGGTATCTGAGCCAAGTCCCCACGCAGGAAACCGGGGGAAATGCTGGCCCCGCAGTGGGGAGCCCCTGGGCTCTGTCACCCTTTGGAAGCGTCCCGGGACCTCGGTGCACCCGAAACAAGGCTGTTCTTGTCTGGCAGCGAGAGGTGCCAAACAGAGCAGGTTCTGCCTCCTTGCCTGGTGCTGGTGGGGAAACGTGGCACTGGCAGGAGCGATCGGCTGCCCGGAGCTGCGCTGCTCTGACCCATGCTCCTTTCCCCCTAGATGGCGGCGATAAGGACGCGCGGGACTCGGTGCAGATGTGGCTGGAGCAGCGCCTGCGCGATGGTTTGGAGGACGGGGCTGTGGCGAGGCAGCATATTGGCACCTTCGAGCGATACACCAAGGTGAGCTCAGGATTCGCGCTTGGGAGGGGAAGGGCTGTGGTGGCGAGGCCCAGGGCGGGAGGAGAGGCTGGGGATGTGGGGAGGGGGCAGGAGCTTCTGGCAAGATGAGGGTGGG
>NW_010399913.1:1338-1541 GCF_000710305.1 Buceros rhinoceros silvestris
GGTGATGTGGGGAGGTGGCAGAAGCTTCTGGAAAGATGAGGATGGGCTTTGTCCAGCAGCTCTGTGACAGTTTTTCTCCTCTGCCAGGGCTTTGGCAGGAAGGTGCTGGAGCAGCAGGGCTGGACGGAGGGGCTGGGACTGGGCAGCCGCCACTCAGGAATGGCTGAAGCTCTGGATAAAGAGGGCCAGAAACCCAGATGGCA
>NW_010399913.1:1657-2493 GCF_000710305.1 Buceros rhinoceros silvestris
AGGGCCAGAACCCCAGATGCAAGAGGGGGCTGGGGTAAGTACCTGCCCCTGCCCTGCCAGCCCGGGCTCCCTGGGCTGAGGCAGCAGCAAACTGGGCTCAAAAGGAGCAGAACGTGCACCAGGACCATGAACCTCTCCTTGGGATCTGCCTTGCTCTGCGCAGCTGGTGGCTGGGCCTGCCACAGCACTCCGGAGCTAAACGCGTCCTGCCGACGGCCCGGTGCTCCTCAGAGCAGCTCGTGGTGTGGGACTGGAACCCCCTGCAGGTGCTCGCAGCACAGGAACACAGAGGGAGAGCTGAGGGCTGAGGGCCACCCCTGCTCTGCTGTCCTAGTGGTGAAAGCCCCGGTGATGCGAGCTGTAGCTGTGCCCCTCACCCCTGCCTGCTCGGGGGAGTTCTGGAGGCGTTGTGCGGGGCTGTGTTTCACCGGGAGCACTGGCTCTTGGTCTCACAACCAGGCAGAGGACAAGGGTCCTTATTGCCCTGCGTGGCTCCACTGCTCCCCTGCAGCTCGTGAAGGAAACGAGCTGGGCCGCACGGGGATATCCGACACCTCAGCAGCATTGGCCCAGACCTCTCCTGCTTCCCTCCAGGTACCACGGGGAGAAACTGCCGACCTTCAGCAAGGTGAAAAAGCCGCGGCGGGACGCTCCCATCCTCATCTCGACCATCTACGATGACCCTGACCCGAAGGACAGCGGTGACCAGCTGCTGAGGCGCCAGCCACCCACTGGCATGAAGTACAGGCGGGACATGGCGTTTGTCCGGGCGTCACAGGGTGCCCTGGAGAGCTGCGGCGCCCAGTCTCGCTGAGCAGAGACTGGCTCAGGGCCTT
>NW_010399913.1:2594-3012 GCF_000710305.1 Buceros rhinoceros silvestris
CCGCTCCTGCCGAGCACGGGCTGGCTCCTGGGTGCGGCTTGGCAGTGGGGTGATCATATATTTATTTTTGGAAGAAATACAGACTTGTAAGAAAAATTGCTTTGGTGGGTTTTTCCCCCCAGTTGACCCAGTTAAATGAGGGGAAGTCTTGCTGGTTCTGGCTGCTCAGTGCGAGGGGGGAAGGGTGTTGCCTTTGACTGACGGGTTAAAGCCTGGATCAACAAAGCTTGTGTGCTGGGTCAGCCTAAAAAACCAGAGCTCGTAGCTCGTGGCTGCCTGAGACCCAGGGAGGGACAAGTACAGGCAGAGCCAGCCGTGGCACCGTAGCTGTCCTGCTGAGAACTCGCTGCTGGCCCGCAGCTCCGCGTTGCTGGGCGTGACGATACCACACTGCTGGGAGAAACTGCTTGGGATGAAA
>NW_010399913.1:3205-3728 GCF_000710305.1 Buceros rhinoceros silvestris
CGTGTCCCTGCGGTGGGGTGTAGCGGGTGCTTCCACAGATCCCCGAGGTGCTCTGTCCCCATTTTCCTGATGCAGGCACTCTTCTGAGCGGGGGGAGCGCCGTCATCCCGGTGACCCAGCACTGGAGGGTTGAATGGGAGCTGGTGAACGCTCTGCTGGCAGGTTCCACCTTGGCCCCCTGCGCCTTCCCTAAGGCTGTGCGTGTCCCTGCGGTGGGGTGTAGCGGGTGCTTCCACAGATCCCCGAGGTGCTCTGTCCCCATTTTCCTGATGCAGGCACTCTTCTGAGCGGGGGGAGCGCCGTCATCCCGGTGACCCAGCACTGGAGGGTTGAATGGGAGCTGGTGAACGCTCTGCTGGCAGGTTCCACCTTGGCCCCCTGCGCCTTCCCTAAGGCTGTGGCTGTGTCGGGGGAGGATGCAGACAGTGATTCCCCCTCTCTAGCGGGCAGAGCGGGGGATGGGGTATGCGGGAGGGACAAGTGCCGGCACCGGGACTCGAACCTGGGCCTTTACCGCGGTTCC
>NW_010399914.1:0-273 GCF_000710305.1 Buceros rhinoceros silvestris
GGGTTTGCACCCACGGTGGCACACTGCGTGTCCCCACGGAGGCAGCCGCATCCCTGGGCTTCACCGTCCCTTTCTGGAAGGCTCAGAACTCTCCATCTGGGGATCTCAAAGCACTTTACAGCAATATTTAGCGTCTCTCCGCCCCGCCGCGACAAGGCTGATGTGCTCAGGGCGCCGAACCCACAGCCCCAGCTCATCACCTCATTTATCCAGGGCAGTGACACCAGGAGCGACCCATGGAAGTCCCTGGGGGTGACACCCCCAGCCCCCACG
>NW_010399915.1:0-387 GCF_000710305.1 Buceros rhinoceros silvestris
CTCTTGCTGTGGTTTGTTCAACAGAGGCTTGTGGCAAGAGGTTTTGTCTCGGTGTCCAGGGTTTGTCTGCTTGCTCAAGTTGTCTGGGAAGGCTCTTTGAGTTCCCAGACTCTTTCTCAGCTCCCTTCCAAAACTCTCTTGAGTTCTTTTCTCTGGATCTTGTACATGTCTGTCTGCACCCTTCTACTCCAGTTCCTCCCTAATGACAGGGATTTTTTCTCCAGCCTCCCAGACGTTGTCCTGAGGACCTGCTCCACAGCTGATGTTTTAGCCACAAGGCTCCAGTGAGACTGTCTGTTGCAGGGCCCTTCTGCGAACCGGAGCCCGAAGTCACAGATCGTACACCAATATGGTTAGGAATCGTGCTTCTTTATTGTAAACAATGGG
>NW_010399916.1:0-401 GCF_000710305.1 Buceros rhinoceros silvestris
GCCGTTGGGCCCCACCCGGCGCCAGCTGCCCTGGCCCCTCACCTGGTACTGCTTGAGGACCCCGTTGACCATCAGCGTGGACTGTTTGTCCACCCGCTCGGTGACGGCGTGGGCCACGGCGTAGTAGGACTGCAGCCCCCTCGCCAGCGCCTGCGACACCCCGTACTCGTCGTCCACGTCCTGCTTGGCGTTCCTGGCGGGGGACACGTGGGGGTGAGGGACGGAGGGAGCTCGAGGGCGGCTCCTCTGCCCCAGAACGTGCCAAATTGGGTCTTGTTTTGGAAAAACCGGGAGCAATCGCCGAATTTTGCTGGTTTGGGGCAAAGGACTCACTCGATGATGTGCCGGGCGTCCACCTCCGAGACGTCATCGCTGTCGGGGTCGGGGATCTTCTTCTTCTA
>NW_010399916.1:632-999 GCF_000710305.1 Buceros rhinoceros silvestris
ATGCGGCCGGTTGAGCTGCGGCTCCGCGTGGTGAAAAACCGCCCCAGGAGGGACCAAATGGCCCCAACCCCCTCCGCCACCCTGGGAGGGACCAAATGATGGTGTATGGGGAGGCCAGTGGTCTTCGCTGTCGGATCGCGGAGCTACTTCGTACCTAATTGAACCAAAAATCAGCATTTAATCGCGGCTCTGCAGGTCAAACCTCAGGGTTTACCAAAATTAATATTTTTTTTTTTATACCATAAATGAGAATTTTTATATATTTCTCTTTTTTCCTCCCCTCGATTCAAGGGTTTTGGGGGAAGCACCTGGGACCCCCCCCACGGCCGACGGGGTCTCTCTGCCCCCCAAGGCCCCTCCCGGAGCT
>NW_010399916.1:1432-1679 GCF_000710305.1 Buceros rhinoceros silvestris
CTGGCCAAAGGTGCAAGCGATGCAGTGCGGCGGCACCGGAGGAGAGGCCGCGGGTGGGAGCTGCTGCAGTTTAACGATTCGCTTAAAAAACGGGTGTAAAACTGGAGAATCTCGGGTTGGGAAAAGGAATTGTGGTGAAGTTTGGTCATGCGGGGATGGTTAATTCGACCCGGCGCTGGAGAGCGCTTCTGTGGGCGGGGGCTTGGCAGAGACCACGACAGGTCCAAACCCGGCTGGAGGGGAGCCA
>NW_010399917.1:0-6431 GCF_000710305.1 Buceros rhinoceros silvestris
CCTAAATTCTAGCAGTCTGTGTTTGCATATAAATATATATATAACTTTGTGTCTACTCTGTTTATAGGTAAAATAAACCCTGTTATACTTGAAAAAAAGAAAAGGTTACCTTAGGGTCGGTATGTATATGAACTAAGATAGCAAGTGATGTCCAAACCAACAGCGTCCCCAGCAAGGATGGTTTCAGAGGTGAGGCGTTGGTAGTTAACGGACCCCTGTGGGCATCCCCACGGAGGCAACATGGTCCTCGTCGTGCCGTACAGCTACCTCATCTCTGTGCTCAAACAGCGCTATTCTTAGAGCAGAGGTTAAAGCTGCCCCTCACATAACGTATGGCCAGGACGTATGTGTGGACCGTCCCAAGCTCCACCTTTTGATTACATGGTCCTTAATTTCACGCATGCCCAGTTTCACTACTGGGGTTGTCATCTGGTGGTCGTTTGACTTCATCTTTACTCTTCTTCCTCAGTAAGAGTTTTGTGATGATGAGAAAACTCACTATTGTTGCAGCTCTTCTCCTTTTCACGTTCTCTTGGCATCCAACCATGAGTCTTGTGGTCATGGGAGAACCCGCTATCATTGCCACTAGTCCACTGCCCTGACACTACCACTCCTCCTTTCCGCATAGTTGTGGTTTCTTGCAAAGCTCCATGTTCCATCTCAGACCACACTGTTTAAAGGGGCCGTCTGACACAGGACCCTATGCCTGCTAAGAGAATTGTCAGGAACCATCTCCTTCAGAATTTAGATGGCAAAGAAAAGGAGATGTATGACTCTCAAATGTACATGGGACTCACCAGGTTGAATCATTTTAGTGTGTGAGGTGCTTCAGACTTTGGTCCTAAATATCATCTTTTAGCTGAACATAAGGAGTTTGCATCCCCTATACTGTGACTGTAAAACAGCTTTTTTTACTCTTATTTGTTGTCCTTTGGGTCTCTGCATTAAGTCTTACTATGTATGAGTTGGGTTTTTTTATTAGCTGATATATTACTTTGGATTTTTCAACCCTTCAATCACGAACTGAGCTAATTTTGTGATACATCTTCAAGTGTGTGTAGGAGATTAAGGGAATCCATGCAGTTGTACAAGTTGCCTGGTTTAAAATTTTACCACAATTTTTCTGAGCAGGCTTGCTGAATTTTCCAGACTGCAGTTTCCAGCTCAAAAGTTTTCAGCAAAATCAAGGTTGTTGATTGTACTCGATGTGTACATGATGATAATAAAATGTAAAGGTTTAACGCTATCTACGCGTCTCTTAAGAACTCTTGTGAATTCCCTTCAACGTCAAGCAACTACCTGAGAGTTACAGGTATGGACACTCATTTCAGTTAGTTTTCTAATGAGTTTGGTTTTTTCTTTTGTGGGTTAAGAAAAGAAAATGCATTAAATACAATCTTGGATTGTTCAATCTTGAAAAAATATGTAGATGAGCATTTGTCTCGTTTTTTTTGCTTTAGTGGATTTTAATAATTTCAGGTTCACACCTGAAATGTAGGGCAGTTTCAGGGGGCTGCATTCGAGCAGCGACATGGCAGCATTTGTTTGCTTTACTTTTCTGAACAGCTGCTGATTGGCTTCTGCGCAGTATGGTGCAGCAGTTCTCCTTTAGTGGACTGGAGGGGCAGATGCTTTCCAGAAAGTGTGGAGGTGGAGAAGCTGTCAGAGGGCAAGAGTGTATCCGTGTGCTTTTTAATCTGTTTGGTTTTTTGGGCAGAGATGTCAAAACAGAGAAGTTTCAGGAGCATAATTTTCATCATCACGGTTCTATGTGTCTTACACTTGAAGAGTTAAATAGACAAAAAGCCGAGAGAAGCAATTTGGAATTAAATACCTTTTGTGGTTTTATGCTGGAACTGTCAGAGCTGGCTGATAACTCTGCTGTTCTGGCAAACAGCATCACTGAGTTATACTATAGAGCAGTCAATGATCCACCCAGTTTTTCAGGTTTCAGTGCTGTCTGAGACTTTAAAATTACCTGAAGAAATCGCCTAACTAACTTTGCTTGCTGCTTCTGGGCATCAGAACTTCATTTCTCTGTATGCTTTTTTTGTCCAGCCGGTCCCATCTGGTTAGAAGGAAGCGAGTGCTGTTCTAGTTCTCACTGTTGGTGCGCAGAGTCATTTGGCAAGTTTGCAAGTTTTGCACCAGTGAAAGACCACGAAAAGCTGTCAGTCAAGGAGGGTATGATTTATACACTTCAAAATTACTGGAATTAAAATGAGTCGAGCCTTGAAATTACCTATTAGTAGTGCTGATTGTGATGAAACTTGGAAAAAAGTTGAAGTACTCAGATTCTAGTGAGCCTCTGTACTGATGGATTTAGAATTACAAAATAGTCTCCTTGCTCCTCCAGTCCACTTTCTTTTTAAAATTTATTTTATTAAGCCTCTTTTCTGTTTGTTTAGATCTGAGCGGTCGGGCTTGGTGAGCACATCATTGATCACTAATTTACTGGCACATCATTGGTCACTAATTTATGCTCTGTAATCCTGTTGTTTTGTGGCACAGGTAGGTGGCTGTGCCCTGGAGCAGTCAGAAGCCCAAAGTGTTGTTAAACAAATAAACACCCTGGGATGACACCTCTGTACGGGGATTGCTTGGTGCCCACCATACTGAATGAGCAGCAGTTTTGCTCTGAGGTCCCTAAGTGGTCACGGTGCCATGTCTGCCCAGCCTGCGTGGACAGATTTCAGTGGAGTTGAAGTGTCCGTTTTCTGTGATGTTTCTTGTCCATGCATCCCCTCCGATCGGGATTGTAATAGCTGTTGCCATCTCACTTCAGCCATGGGGGAGCTCAGTGACAGATCTCATACCATATCTTTTCTGTATAGGTGTTTTACTAAATGACGGGGGTCAACAGCAAGGATATAGACACCAATTTAAAAACAAAAATAAATGTTTTACTGTAGTTCAAAGCAGGAAAAAAGAGTAAGCAGGGTGGAAAAAAGCAAACCAAGTAATGCTTCTAATCATTACTATAGAAAGTTAGCCATAGGGATTAAGAAAGATCCATCATTAATTGCCTTCCATACGTGACCATCATCCAAATCCTGTACATCAGCTGGGGAGTCCTGGTCACAGCAAAGGATTTGGAGAACCTTCCCAGCAATTGGGAATTCCTATGTGGTGCATTCACGCATAGGCAAGGTCTCCATCTTGACTGTGAAAGGGGTCCTGCTTTTATGTTCTTTGTCAAACAGGACTACTGGCTACCTGCATGTGCCTCAGATCTGGCCAGAATCTGAGACAGTCTAAGAAGTTACTGTTTTCCTGGCTTTAGATATGCAGGGTATTTGACTTTAGGTATACAAGGTGGGGAGGTTCACTCAGTGGGTCAATTCTGATTCAAGGCTTGTGATTTAGGCCTTTTTATGTCAATAGGTTGTACTGTGTTTGGATTAAATTACTCAGTCACAAATCTGTGTTCTTGTTACCATAAGTTAATTTGACGTGACGCCTTCTCAAAATATGGGGCTACTTCATGACCAGCCAGGGCCCCTCTCTTCACTGCACACATTGCATTGCAGTGTCGTACTGTATCCCGTGTGGGTGGCCTTGCTGCCTCCGCAGTGACCCTGTCCTTCTGCCTGCTGTCTTCTCTCCCAGACTTCTCTGCAGGGTAAGCCCAACAAGAAGCTTAGGCTAAGCCTGGCCTTTTGGACACTGTGGGCAGCAAGTTTTCCGACTGCTAGGTGAGAGCTGTGGGTGTGCTGGCGGACGGTGAGACAAGGTTATTGCAGAAAAGCTCAAGCTGAAGTTTACAAGGAAGGGGAAAGCAAGGAAGCTGTTTCGGAAGAGTTCAGTATTTTCATGTTTTCAGTATTTGTGAGCAGTAGTTCTTCACCTAACTCCTGCCGCTGTCCCCTGACACAAATACTATTGCGAGAACTTGCCAGTCAAGACGAAAGGTGCTCAGTTTGGTTGTTTTGAACAAATGAGGCAACCTGCTTTAGTAACAAAGGTTTCGGGCCGTAGGAGTGGGAAGCAAATGCAACAAGTGCAGAGGACGGGGAAAGAACAGCATCTTCAGAAAGATGTGAAGCAAACAGCTGGTCAGGGTGGTGTGCGGGGGTGGAAAGAGGTACTGGTACACCTCTGCCGAGGGCGTATGTCATCTGCTGTGCCATTAACACTAGGGCTCCTTTTTTTTTTTTTTTTTTTTTTTAATTAAGGCTCTTCGGTTTTAATGCTCTAGGCCATTTTGATAGTTTTGTGCATTTTTTACCTTTTGTTTTTTACAATTTTGTTTGTCAGATCTTGTTTTAAATAGGAGCAGTGAAATGTTTTTTCTGTTGCAGACAGGCTCAGTGTGTGTTGCAAAGCACCGTCTGGCTCCGTGTCGTGCATGTATAGCTTGGCACAGCAGGGTGTGGTTTCTGCCTGGCCCGATGTCAAGCTAAACAGAGCAGGCAACTGCTGAGGAGGGTTGTGCTTTTTTCAGTGGAGAACTAATGTGGATTTCTCAAGTTAGCTGTTCCTTTCTCCACTGCACCCCCTTGGTCTTTCAAGAGCTTCTTAACAAGAGCTGTTACTTGGTCTGCGGTGGCAGAATCTCCCTGTGGGAAGAGAATTACACAGAGTGTCCAGGCAAGCACTGAGAGAGGGAGGGTGGTGCTTACAGCACAAAACTGGAGTGAACATGAGTGGAAAATGTGAGCAGAGGAAGTTCCCATTCTGTGTTTCTGATCAGTTCAGGAAAAGAGAACTTTGCTTACACGCATTATAAATAATCAAGATCAGTGTTCGCATTCTACTGCCACCTGTGTTTTTGGGATCCAAAGGCTGATGAACTGTTTTGGTTGCATAGTCAAAGTACTGGAGTAAGACTCAGGAACTTCAGATTCTGTTCCTAGATCTATTCATAGCTTGTCTGTGGCTCTCAGGAACTCATTTTGTCTCTCGGGGCCTAATCAGCCATGATACTCACTTTTCAAAAGGGCTTTAAGATTGACTAGCAAAAGCCAAGATGCAGATGGCAGCTATGACTGTTTCTGTTCTGTTCTTCCCCTGCATTTGCTTCCCACTCCTATGGAAGCTTCATTAGAAAAGCAAGTTTCCTGAGCTGACTAATCATCTCTGTCATCTCTACCGGTGAGTTCTTGCAGTATTTGTCAGATAAGAATGAGCAAGGCTTACATGGAGAAGTGCTGCTCACATATAATGAAGATACTGGAACAAGGAAAACTGATTTTCCCCGAGAGAACCTGCTTGCAGAAAGCTTGTCTGTAAACACTTGCCTCTACTTGCTTCACGTCACCATTAATTTATTTGTATTTTGGTCCTTAATTCACAAGTCGTGCCCATGAACTGGGTTCATTTAAATACTGTCATTTCTGCGTTGAAATGAATGGTAACATCCATCATTTTAACTCTTCCTGCTAGTAGTGAGGTACCTAGTCATCCCAAAGTAAAACCAGATGGTTTGCGTAGTCTTGGAGAGATGTATCAGGGTTTTCTGAATGCAGGATTGTAATTATTTGCTTCATTTTCCAGCGTATTTCTGAGGCTGCGGCAGGCTGAGACAGTGCAGGTGACTCACAGTGGTAACAGGACTAGTAAAAGCTGGAGCCCGAGCACACAGGAGGAAAGCGACTGTGGTAGACATTCCTCATGTTTTGTTTTTCCATTGCTTTTTGGTTTGGTTTTCTGTAAGGCGGTGCTCCCGAGGTGAGAGCAGAGTGGCCCTTGCACAGGTGCTGTGGCTCTGTATGTCCCTACCGAAGTCTTGCGCCCACTCAGCGTCGCCTGTTTGTGAGGGGCTGCGTAGTCCTGGCAGCGCTTTGCAGTCACCTGTGGAGGAGCTGGAGGAATCCAGGAATCTCACGGGCTGAACCATAGTACAGCCAGTCGGTTGCCCTTTTCTCTTGCATGAAACAGTTATTAATGTTGTGCAGACAATCCTATTTCTGGCTTTTCCTAGTGTTTGGGTATTTGCATCTTCAGCATTCTTTTCGATGCTTTTTCAGAGCAGTGTCCAGTAGCCTGCACGTTGCACCTGGAATGTCAGAAGTCACGGACAGAACAGAAAGTTTGAGATAAGTATTGCTGAAATAGGTATTACAGTCGTATTTCTTCCTGAAAGTGAGAGAGTAACTCTCAGTTCTGCAGTGCCAGCTGAGAAACATTCCGCTGTTTCTGCATTTGAGACTGGAAGGGAGGT
Organism: Buceros rhinoceros silvestris; assembly: GCF_000710305.1. Taxonomy (NCBI): domain Eukaryota; kingdom Metazoa; phylum Chordata; class Aves; order Bucerotiformes; family Bucerotidae; genus Buceros; species Buceros rhinoceros. The sequence continues at coordinate 6,164 of NW_010399917.1, forward strand.
AACAACGCTTAGCCATTATGCTCATCTTATTCAGGAAACAACCTAGGCTGAAATGCCAAAGAGTTTCTGATTGCCCAGGACTGGAAAAGAGATAATCCGTTTTCATCAGTGTGTCAGCACGCTGCAGCTGAAGCTGACGTGGGTCTATGTTGTCAGAGGACGTTCAGAGCAGGTATTAACTGTACGTATTCTGTGTGATAGAGGGAACTTGATGTACTTGAAAGGAAAAGTCCAGTACGGTGTGGGGCCTTTTTTTTTTCATATATAT
>NW_010399918.1:0-313 GCF_000710305.1 Buceros rhinoceros silvestris
AATAGGTGGCTTTGTCCTCGTCTCAGTAAATTCGCCTCGTCCCCGTCCCTTCTAACGTCCTGGTGCTGAACCAGGAGAGGGCTCGGTCTCAGTCCCCTTTGTCCTTGGGCCAGTGGAAGGAGAGCGCAGCCTTCCAGCAGCCCCGGGGACAGTCCCCACAGCAGCCCTGACACGCGCACGAGGAAACGTCTCCAAAACCCTCTGGACTTACTCAGAGAGGAAACTGGCTGGTCTGTGCCGCGCTGGAGAACCACATTCTCTTGACTAAAACCGAGAAACACTTGGGGAGTGGGAACCCTCGCTGAGCTGACAG
>NW_010399918.1:553-754 GCF_000710305.1 Buceros rhinoceros silvestris
TCACTGCTGGAACAAAGCACCAGCGTATTTTACTGGCCCTCCTAGAACAGGGAATACACAGAAAAAACCTCAGCATCAGGTTTTCCAGCATCACCCAACTACCAAATGGGGTCAATTTTTTCTTGGGGTAACGCTGAGAAGTGAAAACAGAACCCGTGGGAAATGCCAGCTGCGCCGAGTGAGTGAAGCGCCGCGACGGGT
>NW_010399919.1:0-348 GCF_000710305.1 Buceros rhinoceros silvestris
CCGGACGCCCCTTCCCCGGCTCAGCCGCAGGTCTGGTGCTGCTTCCTCCGCGAGGCTGTGGGGTTCTGGGCTTCCTGCTTTGCAAAACGGGTTAAAAACCGTGGGGTTTGAGTGCCGCTTCAGCACTAACGCTCTCAGCCACCACCAGGCCGAAAACTTCGGCAACGTGATAATTTGCTTGACGAGGTCTGGAGTGTCAAAAGAATATTTCGCTCTCTCCTCCCCGCTCAATTACCAGAGTTAAACGCTCCCCTCTCAGGCAATCAACTCGGCCGGCTCCTGCCAGCCAAGCGCACACCAGCCCTCCCTCGGCATCGCCACCTGCTCCGCCAGCGCAAGAGCTTCCAG
>NW_010399919.1:543-941 GCF_000710305.1 Buceros rhinoceros silvestris
CGGCGCGGCCGTTGCAGAGCCGGCGTGGCTCTGTCTGTGGCTCCGTTGGCCCTCGCCAGCTTTTCCTTTGTTCTCCCAGAGTAAAACCAGGCAACTCTCGGCGTTACGAAACCTTTTTGTACCGTTCAGCTGAGAGACGCTCCGGGAAAATTTAACCCAGATTAATTTTTAAAGCAAACTGCCCGCTCAAAGGTGCAATTTGTTTGTGCTTCACAAGCGAGTTGTGGAACCCAAGTGGAGACGGTGCTTTGACGGCGCGTGTGCTGGAGCGGTCTGGAGTGTCCCAGCTCTGCAGCTGGACAGTCCCCCGTCCGCTGGCCCTGTCCTTGCAGCCTGAAGCCTCTTCGGTGAAACGCGGACGAAAGCTGTTTCCTCCGCGCTACCTGCGGGCGTTTTCC
>NW_010399920.1:0-376 GCF_000710305.1 Buceros rhinoceros silvestris
TCTTCTCGGGCTAAGGAGAGCCCCGCTCACGGCCTCTCTCGGGCTTCCTCTCGTCGCTAGGTCCTTGCCCCCTCTCTGGCTCCCACTGCAGCCGCCCGGGGCTAGGACAAGCCTGCGTGGCAGTTGCCCGGCTTCTCCCTTTTGTTTCCCGGGACCGACCGGGGCTGTGCTGCAGCGCGGCTCTGAGCACCCCTCTCTAGCAGCACCCCTCTCTAGCAGCACCCCTCTCTAGCAGCACCCCACTGCAGCCAAGGCTGGGGGCCGCCTCCGAAAGGCAGGCTGTGCCCTCCTGCCCAGCTAGCAGCCTGCTGTGAGCCCGCCGGGCAGAGCCTGGCCTCGCAGAGGGCTCCCGGGCTCACCCGGGCTGTGCTCGGCG
>NW_010399920.1:527-2591 GCF_000710305.1 Buceros rhinoceros silvestris
CAAGACTCCTGTGAGCCCCGGCTCTGTGGGTGTACAGCGGTGCTATGGCAGTAGAGATCACAAACTTCTGTTAACGGTGCTGTCAGAGGGTGTTTCCCACTCTCTCCTAATTGGCAGGTGTACTTTTATTTATCTTTTGATTTCTCAGAGTTGGCATTGGTTTGGCTTCCCCGTTTACTTACCAAAATAAACATGTCCTGGTGTGTACCTCCTTAGGGAAAAGAGATTTAAATTCCCGACTCAGAGATATAACCTTGCAATCTAATCATCCATGTTTAAACTCCTCTTGTTTACAAGGTGAGCTAAGGATTCCAGTGCTCAGCTCAGCTGTCAGAACTTCAGAGATTCCAGGAAATACCTGGATGCTGTTCAGATGGTCAGAGAGCATCCGGGAGGCTGGAGCGAAACAGGCAAAGGCCAAGTTGCAATAAAAGAAGCAGTAGTTATGAAAAGGAATGTTCTTTGCATGTTTTGCCTGCAAGATGCTGGTCTTCATTTTCTACATTCTGACCTATTTTTAAGTTTAGATCTAGTACAGAACAGCAACTCCCAAACAGTTCAGTTCAGAACTTTGCTCTTTGAATTTCTGAACTGGAAAACCTAAGGATGTGTTAAGAAGTTGCCAAATGTGTTTTATCGATACAGTTTACAGTACTGCTAGCAATCACTGTCTGTGTCATTACACTATTTCAGAGCAGCTAAAGACAGAAAGAAAAAACAATTTTGAATAAGTCCACTATGCTTACATTGGCACATCAGGAAAATAACATTACTGGACCCTGGGACATGCTCAGTACTTGGGAACATCTCACTGCTCTACCAAAAGGTTTCTCTTTTTTTTTTTTCCCCCGATAAGCCGAAACAAGCAGATAAGTGTACTTGGTTTGTATCTTTCTTTTTTTTCTGTATTTTCATACCTTCAAAGTTCCTATTGCCTCCAGTTGCCTTTTTTGATTTCACAGGGAATATGTACGCCCTTGGTTTGTTATGGTGTTCCAAATAGTTGCTAAGTAGCAAAAAAGGTGGCTTTTAAAAATCACGCTAGAAAAAAAGCCTGTGAATGTAGATACAAACTTTTGACCATTGTCAAAAACAAGGTGAGGTGAAAAATGTGAGGAACACGCTGTGCTGTGTCAAGTTCCCGTTCTCATTCTAATTTAAATCTCTCCTCCAGTCACCGGGCTGTGTGTCTGTGATCTGCTGGTGGCACAGTGTGATGTCAATTGCTGCTGTGACCCCGATTGCAGCGCAGCTGAGTTCAGCCTCTTTACTACATGTTCAGTCCCTCTTGTCACGTAAGTGCAGAAACAGCTCCATGAAGTACAAAATCCTGGGTTATTTGTTGCATGTGTTTGTCAGGGCTCTTCCAACCCCTACCCCCTTGCCTGCCGTCCCTGCTCCTTCCACCCTTTCACCAGTCCGTCGTGCACGAGGCCTGTAAATGTTTGGCCCAACCAGGCAGAGCAGCAAACGTAGTGTCTGGAAGTTAAGAAAGCTGATACCACGAGGCCATCTGACCACCTCCGTAGGTCATCAGCAATTTATCAGGGACCTCTTTCATTGTGGTTTATGATTTCAGCTCGAAACTTGATCAGTTTGGGGCTTAATGCGAGCATCATTCTGATCCTAGTTTTACAAGTCAGCATCCCAGCCTGCTGCCTTGCTGCCACTTTACAAACGGGAAAGTGCACCCTTACCTCAATAAGGAATGCCAGTAGATGCTTCTTCGCTTTTTACAGTTTATCTGCAAACACCTCACTCACTTTCATCTCCTTCAAAAGGAGTTAAGAAAGCTCACTTCAAAATTGTCATGTAAAAATCTCCCGGTGACTCTTCAGAACACCCAGTACAGCTCTTCAACCCACCTTCTGCATAAATTATGCCAATGGGAACACCGAGGTTTGTTCTCGGTGCTTCGAAATTTGAATTAGCAGTCGTCCCAGACTGGGCTGTCGTGCTGTTCGTGCATGCAGTGACTGCTGTTACCCATTTATAGGCAGTCAAATATCCCAGAAGGGTCTAATCAACACCTTCCTGAGCGACAGTGGAACAGGCTCGGGGGCG
>NW_010399920.1:2824-3239 GCF_000710305.1 Buceros rhinoceros silvestris
TTTGCATGAAAATCCGTGGGATTGGCACTGACTGCAAACATTGTGGTTCTTGTTATTTACGTCTAGATTTATATACAGTTGCATAATTGTGTTAGTTACTGAAAGGGTTTGACTGATCACAGGTAAGAGGCTTTGTGGTCTCTGAAACAGCAGAAAGGGGGTGTTGGATTTATGATGTGATCCTGCTAACAAATGGTTCACTTCATGGAACGTTTAGCTCCGTGCTTAAAAAGTCACTTCTAAGTCATTTCTCAGTCCTGCCTCAGTTTCACCGGGATTGTCACCACATATTTCTAGCACATGGGACACACCAGTCCTCCTCTGGGGGTGTCTCAGACCATCTGGATCTCTCTAACTTGTCATTTTAGCTCTAGTATATTTTATGTATATATACAAAAATATAATACTAATCTTA
>NW_010399921.1:0-324 GCF_000710305.1 Buceros rhinoceros silvestris
GGGATGAGCAGAGAGAGGGTTTATTTTCCCCTTCTCTGCTCCCACACCCTGCAACGAGACTCCTCAGGGGGGTTTCGCCTGGGCTAGGGCACCCTGCCAGTGGGTCCCAGTATAGCAGAAAGCACCTTACTGGGGCAGGGGAGGGGGGAAGCCTGTGAGAAGGCAGCTTTACCCCACCTGCAGCCACGCTTTTACCAAAAGGCAGGATTTACGCTCGTTTTGGTAGGGACTTTATGGGGTGTCACACACCCCAAGCAGGGGGAGACATGGGACGCAGGGCCTGGCTTGCAAGTGGGAAGCTCAGACCCCCCCCACAGATCAACC
>NW_010399921.1:566-842 GCF_000710305.1 Buceros rhinoceros silvestris
TCCAGACCAGTGGTATAGTGGTTTAATAGTGGGTGCAAGGAGCAGGAGGTGGTCAGGGGTGCCAAGGGGGGGCTCAGGGCCACACAGGGAGGGGGTGATGGGACTTTCCCCGAAGAGATGCAGCAGCTTTTCCAGCTCTGGTGTGGACAATAGAGCAGGAGAAATAAATACACAGCCCAAAGATGGGGGAAAGGCCCCCCCAGGCAAGGGAAGGGATGGAGAGAAGGGTGCAGAAAGGAAGAACTGGTTATCAAAATACTTTATTTCAGGGAGATC
>NW_010399922.1:0-246 GCF_000710305.1 Buceros rhinoceros silvestris
GGAGATGGACATGGGGACACGGGGAGGGACACGGGGAGGGACGTGGGGACACGGGGAGGGACAGGAGGAAATGGGGAGGGGGATGGGGAGGGACACAGGGACACAAGAAAGGACATGGGGACACAGGGAGGGACATGGAGATGGACATGGGGACATGGGGAGGGACAGGAAGAAATGGGGAGGGAGATGGGGAGGGACGCAGGGACACAAGAAAGGACATGGGGACATGGAGATGGACATGGGGCA
>NW_010399922.1:482-866 GCF_000710305.1 Buceros rhinoceros silvestris
GGACAGGAGGACAGGGGGACACGGGGAGGGACACGGGAAGATGGAGATGGACATGGGGACACAGGGAGGGACATGGAGAGGGACAGAAGGACACACGGAGATGGACATGGGGACACAGGGAGGGACGTGGGGACATGGAGGTGGACATGGGGACAGACACAGGGACAGACATGGGGACATGGGGAGGGACACGGCGAGGGACACGAGGACATGGGAAGGGACAGAGGGACACACGGAGATGGACATGGGGAGGGACACAGGGAGGGACATGGGGACATGGAAGTGGACATGGGGACAGACACAGGGACAGATGGACACGAGGGGGATGGGGGGGACAGACAGACATGGGGGGACATTGGCGGAACATTTTGGGGGGGACAGACG
>NW_010399923.1:0-1001 GCF_000710305.1 Buceros rhinoceros silvestris
TCTCTCTCTCTCTCTCTCTCTCCCTCTCCCTTTCCCTTTCCCTCTCATTCAGCAACAGCCTGTCCCCCTCCTCCGCCGCCTCCTCCCCGGAATCCCAAGCTAACAGCTCTCCAGCCGTAATCCTTGGAAATGAGAAATGGAAATGCAATACCCCAGTCGTGCACAAACCTCAGTTTTTCTCGGTCTCGCTGGAAATCACTCTCAGGGAAGCAGACCTGTCGCAAAACGGACTTCTCTAACTTTTAAACTGCAGCGCTGAAGTAAATGCGGAGATCATTTCGTATGTGCTGTGTCTCTCTCTCCTCTCTCTCTCTCTCTCTCTCCCCCTCCTTTCTTTCCCTTCCCCTCATTACCCTTTTATGTGTGAATGAAATAAAGAGCCAACATATGTGTTTGACACTGTTGTGTCTTAATTCTGGAACCAAGAACTTGTACCTATCATAACCAAACTTTTATCGGTTCGTGACAAAGTCTTACTTCTCATGAAAGACTCGTCCATGTGAGTCATTAAAGAAGCAGTCAAAAAGCTGTTTTCGGTAGAAGAAGATCTCACATTTCTGAAGAAGTGCAAATCCTGTCCCGTTTACAGATGTGCGTCTAAGTTAATAGAGGCTTCCTGAAATTTTTTTCTCCAAAAAAAAGGCTATTTCTCTAAAACACTAGCACCACAGGCACGCGTCCCAACAACAGCGACGGAGAGATTCCCCTTCTGTCGGAAGCACCGTTTCCCATTTTCCCCGGCTCAGGTTCAAAACAAAGATTTTAAAAAGCAGAAGATAAAAAACGCAGCGAGAAAACCCCCGCACGCCTCACACACACCCCACCGAGGAAAAAAAAAAAAGCAGCTTTGGCTCCGGATCCACCAAATCCAACCTCATGGAGGGAAAGAAAAGGAAAAAAAAAAAGAGCCACCTCAGACAGCGAGACTGCAAGGGAAAAAAATGGAAGTGGCTCAGCAAGCGAAGGGTTTTTTGTTGGTTCTCTTTTTTTTTTTTTTTTTT
>NW_010399924.1:0-6873 GCF_000710305.1 Buceros rhinoceros silvestris
GGGCCTTGCCGTGCTCCCTTTTGGTAATCCCGGGTTCAGCGCCGGCCCGGGCACACGGTGAGAGCCGGCTCGGCCCTCTGGAAGGAGCAGAGCGCCGTGCATCAGGAGGGGAGGCTTTGCCTTGCGAAGTCTTCCCTGTCGGCTGGACAATAAAGCATCGTGCTGAAATTTGGCACATGGAGGTTTTGTCTTTCTGCGTGTCTGGGGCTACCCTGGCCCTGACGGACGGTGCCTCTTTAACACAGAGGAGCAGCACCCTGTCATAACCTCCGAGGGCAAAAAAATATCAAACCCTGTTTCACAGGTGTCAGTGTATAGCGAGGAAGTGTCTGGAGCGCACCTTGGTGGAGGGGATGCTGCCTTGGCCGAGAGCTGCCGCCCTGGGGTCCGCCCAGAAAGGGCTCTGTCATAACCTCCGAGGGCAAAAAAATATCAAACCCTGTTTCACAGGTGTCAGTGTATAGCGAGGAAGTGTCTGGAGCGCACCTTGGTGGAGGTGATGCTGCCTTGGCCGAGAGCTGCAGCACTGTGCTCCGCACAGCAAGGGCTGCGCAGAGAGTCTCACCTTAACCCAACTGTTTGCTTTTTGGGGCAGTGTAAGTGCCACCGTGTCACCATAGCAGCACCTGCTGCATTTAGAAATTCTAAAAAGACAGTGTGCACCACAATCTAGGATCTCGGTGCAGCTCCTGCCCCAGAGAGTCCACTAGAACCATGACGCGTCCAGCGTTCGTGCCCCTGACAGCTCCGTCGGTAATTAGCTCGGCTGTCAGAAGTCTGTCGCACTGCTGATATCCCCTGACTGACTCAATGTCCTGTCAGGATTTTTGCTGTGGGCACGGGATGTTCCCGCTGTCCCTGCACTCAGGGCGTTTTCTGTCCAGCCCCATCTCGGTGGTGAGGCACGGCTGGCAGCCGCGGAGCCCTCGCGGTGCTGCTCTGGATGCCCGCTGTGCCTGAGCTCTCCACAGGCACCGGCGCGGGAAAAGGGTGGCTGTGGAGACATAGACACCCCTGTGATGGCGAGACCCGTGACTTGTCTTTGGACTGTTGGTCCAGCCACGCTCTGGCCCTTTGCCCAAATGGTCAGAAATGTGGATCGTGTGGAATCCAAGGGGCACAGGCTTATACGTGCTCCAGCTGATCTCATCTGGGTTCCCCCAGAATTAATTTTTGAGTGATCAGTTATAACTTTTTGCCATAGAAATAACTCCCCAGACAGATGCTTGGGTGTTGTTGGACACCACCTTTGATGTGGCTCTTGCATTAGCAAGAGAGGAGGATTATGGCCACAGGCAGACAGCGCACAACTCCCTGTCTCCTTCTCAGGAGTATAATCATTTTGAGTTTCTTGTCATCTCTGAGTATTTCTAAGTCAGTGGGAGATGGGCAAGAGCCAAAAATCCAGAAACTTATAATTAAGAGAGGGAGAAAAATCCCAAAGAATTATTATTGGTTCACTGACCATGAGCCTACGTGTTCAAGTGTTTTGTGGTATTAGCAGCTTTTTCTGGCACTGTGCTGGGATGAGCTCTGTGCTCAGCTCAGTCTTCCTGTTCTCACACAGGCTTCTTTTCTTTTTTCCTTCCAAGTTATTACCCTTTTATTTAAATATTCCCATTTGTGCTAATCCCTCTTTTATACAGCCTCACTCAAAATGGGTTTTGATTCAGGTAGGTAAATACAGAAGTTGGTTTCTGCCCAACATGCTACTCTAGACACACATCTCACCTGCAGAGTCATCAGTCAGTTCTTTGTCGGTGATTTTTTTGTGTGGTCTTTATGCTGTTGGGTAGTGTCATATCATGGCTCTTTCCTTGTCTCACAGGAATATTCATTTAAAGAATATCAGTTGACCTGAATGAATAACCTAGATTTTGTGTACAAATGTCCTTGCACTGATTGAGCAAGATTCAGTCCTTTGGTTCTCCTAAGATGGAAGAGGTGCTGCCCCGTCGGCTTATGCTTGTACTTCCTTTGATGCTAACGCCAGCGAAGCTCAACCAGTACGGGAAAAAAACCCTAACACAGCCACTACTGTGACTCTCTGCATTGATTCTGCAATACTGTGTTTAACAGAGGCATGCAGGAACCTGCCGTGGTGCTGAGCTCTGGAAGTTCCTCCTCGTTACCCTCCCATTGCCACAAGAGTGTTCATTCGTGGCCGAGTTGCAGCACATGGACTGTGCTTGGGATAGTTACATTTTTAAACCTGATTGAAAGAACAGGATGAAATAACAAGAATGGTCTTTTTGTTTCTGTTCCAGCACTCTCCAGTATCCCACAGATTATAAAATCCTTTGGGTAGGGGGAAAGAAACATCTCATGGGAATCCTAAGAAAAATAAGGTGACTGTGATTTAATAAAGCCTGCAGTGCCAGACTGTGTTAGATCACAACTGAGTGAAGGTGTTTAATATTCCATGTTCATTAACTTCCGTGAACTTTTCGCAGGGCTTAGCTCCTGCAAGGTTAATGGCTTGGATCTGTGTTTGAGAATTGAGTTTGAAGGCTGCTAAACTTAAACTGTTGTTAACTCTGTAGTTTGTTTGTTGGGAAAAAAAAAAATTTTGACTCCATTGTGAGTAAGAAACCTGCATGCCTTTTCTTCTGGGTAATAACAGCTGGCAAGTATGTGAAATCAAAAAGTTACACAGTACATCATCACGGATTTAGTGCAAACCAACCCCTACCAGCATTACCCCTTCCTGACATGAACAGTTAGCCAAACTTCACTGTGGGTGTTTGCATCAGACGGAGGTACTGAGCTGGTTACGTCTTTGATGTGCACAGCTCACACAGAAAGTCCCGTTTCTCTGCACGCAGTAGGAGTGAAGCACCAAAGACAGCTTCTTGGCTCACAGCTCCAAGTGGTTTTGCAGCAAACAGGTTTATATCGGCTTTCTTTTTCAGGCGCAGGCTACCAAGATTTCTTACATGGATGCACATTTCTGCCTGCATTAACATTTACTCCACGGAAATCCCTCTTCCTGGAGAGTTTAACTGTTTGGAGAGACCTCGGCTGTGGTATAAATCGGGTGGTGGGCATTAGGTGCAGGGTCTTCTTTCATGGTGCCGTCAGTCAGCGTGCAGGGAAGGTAGCTCTTGCTCCCACCTGGTCCTGGCGGGTTCCTTCTAAACCCACCTTCACAACCCTGGTGAAGGACTTGCAGAGGCACTGCGTGCTTTCCGAAGGAGACGTGGTCTCCATGCCAAGGAATTCTCCTACCTTATGCTAGCCTTTTTAGGAACTTATTCCTGCACAACAGAGCTGCAAACATTTTAAATGCTAAATAAGATGTGACATAGCAGGAACAGCCAGACAGACATCCAGTAATGGCAGAGAGAACCTCTGTGACAGGGAATCACTTCCGTATCCTACTTGTGAGATCTGGGCGATCTGAGCCAGTGACCACTCTGTGGATCTGACTTTGTCATGGGACCGTATCAACATTACTAACACATATTTGTGCTGGTGCAATTTTTAGAGCAAGTCTCTGGAGTACTCTCCTGCTGGCACTTGCAGTGTGTCCAGGGACATCCCGTTGGGATTTAGCAGCCGAATTCCCCACCACAGAACTGCCCAACCTGCATTTAAATGAATCAATCTTGAGCTTCCGTTTAACACAAAACCAACAGGACTAACTCAGGAGCCAGGACCACTGCCCAATCTGAACAGTCCTGTATAGGTAAATTATCAAAATAGAGATGGATGAAGTAGTTCAGTGACGTGTTTTGACCCGCAGTTACTCTTGTTTGCTTTCCATCAGATAACTCCCTATCACTCATGATCACTAGGTGATAAACTAGAATCATTAACCAGGTAAGCCTGGAGGCACCAACTGTCCTGTAAATGCTGCTGTATGATGAAATATGGAGGCAGTAATAGATAAATGAGTAATAGATAAATGATGTGACGGAAGCTGTGTGATGTTACGCTCTGTTGTACCGGGGATTTGAAGAAAATGGAGAAAACTCACCATCAAAATCTTTAAGCGCATCTCTGAAGCTGCCACATGACATGAACTTGGACATGATCTGTGGAACCGTCAATGCTTCAGCCCCCTCCGTCAGAATCATGTGTCCTCCGCACATACAGGGTCTGCTTGGTCAGATGATTAGCCCAGATTTGTGTTGTTCAAGAAGAAACAGGAGCTTAATGTCTTGGAGGTTCAGCCTAGCCGCACGGCCAGGCGATCTGCCCGTTAGAATTGCAGGCCTCTCTCACGCATGGCCAGTTCCAAAGTTCTGTGCAGCAGGACTGGGGAATGAAAAATGTCATCTACAATTATGCATATTTGCATCATCTTCTGTCATGCAAATCCTCCCACCCTGAGCATGCTGCAAATGTTTTGTTTGCTTATGTAGGTCAGCCACAAATCTCCAGCGGTCTAACATCAACACTGGGGCAGAGGCTGGTGTGGACAGATTTAGAACCAGGCTGAAGCTCTCCACCACCACCAGTGACCTTTCCAAGGGCAGTCTGCTCACTAGAGATGTTTCCTTCTGACTCTTCATTTCAGTAAGCATCGCTTCCTGGTTTGTGAAAGTACGACTGACCACAGAGACTCATGATCACCGCAGAAGGAGCTATTGACTTTGGACTCGGATGGATGGTTTTTAATGAAGGACTCTTTTTATAACAGCTTGAGGAATTCAAACGGTATTATTCAAACGGTAATTAAAGCATTTCTGCAAATAATCCTTACTTTGTCACTGGCAGAAGGCCAGTTTTACATGGCATTTTAAAAAGGTTGTATGTTCTTTTTGCAAATTACATGCCAGTTAATGTTTTCCTTGTCTTGGCTATCTTTAAAATGGAAAAATATAGAAAAGAATGCATATATTGTCCATGTGAGAGATAAAAGCTAGAAATTTTGATCCAGACTCAGTAACCAAAAAGCTTACTGAAGAAATCAGATGTATTATTTAAGAAAAATGTGTAGGAGAGTACACTTTGTTCTGTCCTGCCTGCAAACACCATTGCCGCTGTGACACTGGGAGATGATTCAGAAAAAAGTCCATTGATATTTTTCCCAGCCCAGTCTAACAGATGTACCATTCCAGACAGGATACATCCTTGTTCTGTTGTTATCACAAGACACTAACAATTTGTTCTTACCGACAGCAGCCTCTGAGCAGGGGTCTTGGGAAACAAGCTTGTGTTGTAGAGCACACAGGAGATTTCCCCTCTCCTCACAGGGGACAGAGGATCTAAAGTTTCATATATTTTCTCTCCTGCTGATAGATCCAGCTTGCAGTATTCAGCAGACACACTCTCCTCCTGCACTATCTTCCTACCTTATTACTACTCAACCTATACTTTACTCCCCTGCCTCGCAGTGCCTGAACACCACGTGCGGGCTGACTTCATGCTGCACGCCACGGACCATCTCTATTTAGCTCAACATGAAATTAAGGTTTTTTCCATACAACACACTGCAAACCAGGTATCTGATGTATTACAGCTTCTCTGGTAGAGAAACAACTATATATTATTAGCATGTAAGAAATATGGATATATAATAATTAGATATAAAAATATTTCTCCTTTGTAAGGCTCCAAAGCCTCTTAATGCCTTGGTCCATCTTAACTATTTCTTTGGGTCCCCTTCAGTATGCTGACATCAGAGAGGATAAATCTCAAATATATGATAAAAAATGTTCATCTGGGGCCTGGCAATAAAGTAAGAGACAGGGTCGAGTCACCGTTTTAAATCAGGCTCTGGATGGCAGACACCAACATCTGGACACGACCTGGACAGCTCAGCCTTGCCAAAGCCACAGCCCCCCCGAGCTCCTGCTGGCACAGGGAAACGCTCCCAGGTTTGTAATTAAGAATTGTCACAGCTATGAAAAATTAATGCACATCATTTAATAGCAACCTGAGAGCAACCAAGAGCGAGCTGCATGACCTCAGCCTTCCCGGTCCCTTCACACTGTAAGACACAACACTATAATTAATTAATTAATTAGTTAATTCATTGCCCGCAAGGGTAAATGGTGGAGGACAGGTGATGCCCTGGAAGAATATGCGGTGGTGTTAGCAGTGCAGGTAAAGCTCTAGTTTGCTGGAGTGGTGGAAAAGGGTCCACACGTACAGAACTGCAGTCACGGACATGTTGTGTCCTGTAAAATACCGGGGAGCACGTCAGGTGAAAAGGGGAAACTAATCCAGATATTAAAGGGTAAAAGATACATTCATATCTCCTCCAGCTCCGAGGAGTTCCAGAGTCAGGAGCTTAGTCTTGACACGACCCTTTTATTTTAATTCCCAGCTAACTGAGTTCCGACTTTTTGCTGCATTTATTTAAATTTTGCTTTCATTTAAACGATTTCTTCTAACACCCTGTTTCAGACCTGCTCAGTGTCAGGTGCATGACTCTAGCAACAGCTCCTTCGCACAGAATCCTGATCATTCCTGCCTTATTTTCCCCTTCCCAGGCCGTGCACCTGCACCCCAGCGCGGATTTCCCGGGGCGCAGCGCCACCGCCTGCCGAACACCAGAAATCCGGGGGTCTGCTGCTCCTCAGACGGCGGCCGGTTCGCGCACGGCTTCTCGGTTTTACTGGGCTGATCTTGTGAGGGATTCACGTAACTGCTGCTAAGGCCATTCGTTCCGTTATTGACACTGGAAAAGCACTTTCTTGCTGTGCTCGGCTCTCGGGCAACCGGAGGTGTTTAAAATCCAGAGGCTGAAGTGACTCTAGCAGCATGGTATTCAGCTGACACTGCAGCACTAACCCGACCACGGAAACACCGGTCCCGGGAAGCGTTCCCAGCGCACCCCCAGGGCTTGGGGCGCCTCGGTCACCGCTCAGGCAGAGGAGCGGGGCTTTGTCCCACAGCGAGGGCACCAGGCCCCGCCGCCTC
>NW_010399924.1:7075-7351 GCF_000710305.1 Buceros rhinoceros silvestris
ACCCGGTCAGCCCCACACGCCCCGCCCGGGGCGGTGACCGCCGCGGCGGCGCTGTCGCCACCTACGTGGATGACTTCCCGCCCGCTTCCAAGATGGCCGCCCCGCACCTTTCCGAAATGGCCTCCCCGGAAGAGGCCGTCGGCTCTGCCCACTCCCAAAATGGCCGAAGCGGCTACAGCACGTCACGGCTGACGGGGCGGAGCGAGCGGGGGTTACCGCCTGACGGGGATTGGCCCCGCGCGCATCCCGTCCGCCGCCTCCGCTCCCCGCCCGTTG
>NW_010399925.1:0-21902 GCF_000710305.1 Buceros rhinoceros silvestris
AGCGTCCATAACAGTGTACTGCAACAGATCTCAAGGCTGATTTTGATATTATCTCATGCTGCTTTTCACTGTCTACAAAAGTGGTGAGGGAAAAATGTACAAATGTATCTATTGCATGGGAGATACAAACCATAAAAGAGCAGGAGGAAAGGAAATTGTAATGTAGAAAACAAAAACCAAACAGTTGGATATTCTACAAGAATGTGCTTCGTGTCTAGAAGTGAAAAATGCGGAAGGTTTCTCTCATACATTTTTTAGTTGCTCATATTGACATCTTTACCTAATAGAGTATTACTTCTGAATGAGAATTGTAGCTATTTTCCAGATTATTTTGTCTCCTGTTACAACATTGTTTTGATTGTTTCAGAAGCTGTTAATTTTCTCTGTCTTGCCACGTATTCAGATATGTTTCTCCTCTTTCCTCATCGCTATAGCTTTTTGCAACCAGCTTTAACAATGCCATTTTATGATAATAATTCTTTATTTTCTTAGACTCCTATGTTAGCAGACAGCATCTCAGAGAAATGAGACAGGAACTGCCCAACAGAAAAGACTGGTCGTGAGTGAAATGGGTCCAGGAAAGAAAAGAGGATCACCCAAGACAACAAAAATTGTAGGTGGAAATAAGGCAAATTAAGGTGGAAAGGAAGGTGCAAGTGAAGGAAAAGAAGAAAAAAGTAAAGAGAAAAAACCAAACCAATGAAAAAAAGAAAACCCAACACTGAGGTTAGAACAGATTATGAGATTAAATTTAAGCCCCCAAAAGCTCACACACATATGCTAACCTGACCCTTCTGGGAACAGCATAGAAGTTGTGTGAGAAAAATATTTTACAGTATAAAGATCTTAGTATGGCAGCAGGTCAGTGCCAAATCATGATGATAATTTGCACATAGGGTGGTAACTAGTCCCAGAAAACCAAGTGAGATAATCCCTGTTCATTTAGAAAAACAAAGCTTGTGATTCGCTGTACGGAATGTAGAAGCAACAGGCTAGAGCTCAGCATTAAATCTTACATCTGCAAAGGCTATGCCAACAAATGCAAAAGCAGACCTGAGGAAAGAAGATGGAGAATGAATTACATATAAGCATTTCTGCAACATTACAAGCATTGTAAAAAAGGAAGTATGGCAATGAATAGGCAAGTAACTTCCCTCTGTATTGCAAGGTCTGCTTAATAGTCTGGTGTAACTGAAACCGTACTTATTGCACTTCAATATCCCCAGCACACATGCAGGACCTAGAGACTAGCTCTTAGGAGGAGACATGCTGCACCATGTAAAAGAAAATGCAAGTATGAGAGTATGAGCCTGCTGGAAAGGATCCCTACTCTCTTCCCCATAGCAGATATCCTGCCAATGTATTCCTGAAATCTTTCCAAGGCAAGATTCTGGAACATATATATATATATGTATGTATATAGATATACACACACACACACACATTTACATATATATACCAGGAACATAGATATATTTACATATATTGTAAATTATTGCCATTACTGAACAAAACCATGGAGCACATAGCTTACCAGGTAGCAGAGATCTTGATGAATTTGAAGTCAGTGGAAGATCTGTACAAAGAGCTCCTTACAGTACAGAGGTGGAACAGGAAGATTTTTAGGAACTATGTGTGTCCAGATAAGTATGTCATTTCAGGTAGTTAGGTTTAAAGTTAGAGTTTGCAACTTTAACATTTTCCCATTTAGGAAAAAAAAAAAATGTTTGCTTCTGCGCTCCTACCTAACACGTATCTGTTATGTTTTACTGCAATGCATCTTTGAGATATTGTCGGGATATGTGTTCTGGGCAAAGAATGCAAAGTGCCTCTTTTCTAGAAATGAGAACAGAAAACATGGGAGCTGCAGTCACAGATGTTTTTAGAACATGAGCATTCAACAAGAAACAGCATTTCCCCTGGAAACTTTTCCCTTTCACGTGAACATACCTTATTGACAGTACAGCCATGTTGTATTACGTACAGCTACAGTATAAAGGACAGACAAGATCAGGATCTCCTGTGAAAATTATGAATAATTTTGGTTAGAATTTAATCTGTGCCATTTAAATTCATGACTCACTTCTTATGTGTAGCTGAGATTTAAGGAACTACATTTAAATCAAAGGCAGTGAAATTACAATATTTTGACAAATCAAAATGGTTAGTGTTCAAAGTTTTCTACTTCAATAGCACCACAGATATTTAATATGTTAAAATTAGCGGCCAAGTATTATCATAAATTATTCAGTGGTTTTAATGGCCTGGTCTTGCCCTCATTAAACAAAAAGATAGAAATTTAAGCAGGAATTTACATCAAACAGGCAACTCTTCAGAATCCCTACTGTATGTTGAATTTCCATTAAACATCTCCTTAACATTTCGGTCTGGTGATGATGAATACTGGCCTGGATTGAGCCCTTCTCAGTAGATCTCCTGGCCACGTTTAACACCTCTATAGCACTGTTTCACTCTCTTTCCCACCCTGCTTCAGAACTGGACAGCATTTGGCAATTCCGCCCCAAATATGAACTATCTTAGGTGTTTATTGCTATGACTTTCTGGATATAGGTAAATCTGCAGTATCATTTCTCTCCTCTAATGCTGTGTCCAAGCCAGAATCATGGTCCCAGCACCTGTATTACTCCAGAAGGTAGACACACATAGTGATGTCTTCTTCCCAGTATCTAAAATCCTCCACACAGTCCACTCTCAAGTAGGATTGCAGGTAGCTAGTTTCCAAGATATTTTACTCCCACAGTAAACAGAATTAGGGATGATAGAGACAGGCCAGCAAAGCATCTCTTCTGGGAGAAGGCTGAAACTTGTAGAAAACTAGGGTTTGGAGACCTCAAGTTTTCCATGGAAGAAAAAGGAATGCACCCTCCCTGCTGCATGCTCTTGTATGGATCCCAAGAGGCCACAGTATCTGTGAAAAAAAGACTTTGGTGAGAGCTGATATGATCAGTAAACAACACTCCAGCAACTATATTCGCTGTTTAAGCAAAAACCCTGCAGCTGTTAGCTTGCACCTGCCTCAGTTGACAGATGGATGTGTTGCATGGCAGTTGCCGCATGAAATCCAGGAAGCAGTGGTGTGCTGTTTTTTTTCTCATCTATACAGCTTTGCAAAAGACATCCAGATATGCAATACAAAGCTATTGTTTCTCGTTTTGACCCCACTCTCTACTGTGTGCTCAGAGGTGCTGGAAAACTGATAAATTGATAGTGCAGACATTGCAAAGTCAGGAGATACAGACACTGGTCCAGCAGAGGAGGGAGCTGACTCAGCAGAACTGGCAGTAGTAGCAGAGAGATTAGATGAATCCAGAGACCAAAGTGGGAAATAGTTCTTTTTCAGCAGCCAGCCTGCAACAGTAGTTTCTGGTTTATGAGCCCCGATAGAGATATAGATTGACAGTAGCTGCAAGAGCTATATGTCAGGACCATTCGGACTGATCCTGAACCTTCCCTTAGTCTTTGCGATTTATGGTGAAAGCTAAATGACAGAAGTCGTGAGAGAACCTAGGTGACTCAGGGGGAGATGGGGCTGGAATGACCTCTCTGACTGGTTGCACATCTCTCAGGCTTCCAGGAAGTGCTGAGCATGAGGTTGGAAATGCCTCCTGGGCAGGTGAGTGAGTGGGATTAAGCTGAGCATCCACCCAGTAGTCAGGCTTGGACACCTAAGAAAGTTCTCGAGCCATTTTCCTAAACTCTCATTGGAGGGGCTGGAGTTAATAAATGTTGTTGCGTATGTCTCATCTCCTGATTATTGTACATGAAAAAAGGAGGCACCATAATTCTGTTTGCATTTTTCTGGCCTGGTAGAAGAGAAGGCATTTCTTAAACATGTTTTCTTCAAGGCACCATCAGCTTGGATGGTGGGCTTAGCTGTGTTCTGCGGTGAGGCCTGTGGCTGGAACAGGCTGTGTCCAGCATGGGATGGTCCCCAGCCCCCCCTCAGAGGCCACGCTACAGCCCACCCACTACACCTTTCTGCCAACACCCAATATACCCAGGCTTGACCAGCTTGTGGATGGAACTAGACACAGTCAGAGCTGCCTCAAATAGCAAGTATTCATCGAAATGAGGTTCTCTGTAAGACTTCAACAAATTCAACACTTACAGCATGGAAAAGGCATGGGTTAATTAATTTTCAGCTTTCCCAAAATATCTGACTGTACATGCGATAGGACATAACGCCTACTTGAATACTCTAAGAGAAAAGGCGTTTTGCTTCCACAGCTGGTAGAGGTATGGATATTGAGAAAAAGCAGAGGCAGAGAGTCTTAAGAAATGAATTCAGAGATACTGCCAACTCAGCATAAAAGAAATCTACGTGGTAGATCACTGAAGTGAAATTAACAACATGTAACAGCATCTCCAGAGGGCTGCATCTAAGGAGATACCTGCAGCATTGTCTTAACTGAATATAGGGAGACATCTTTCAGATCTCATTCTTGTACCTTCAGTGTCTGCCTGTAGACATCACTTGTAGATGTTTATCTGTACCTTCAGATAACTCCCCCAAGTTTCTCTCTCAGGCAGTCAGAGAAGTCCTTGTTACTGTGACCACTGTCCTGGTTTGAGTTGGAATAGAACTAATTCTGTTCAGTGATTTTACTTTTCAGCCAAGTCTCTTCTAAGTGCAATTTCTGAAGTGAAGGGAGAGGGTTTAGTAGAGAACATCTGTCATTCATCTAGTGGCCAGCCCAGCCCTAACCCATGACAGAGATCTAGTGGAGTGGGTCACTTAGTTAAAACATCAGCTTATCATTTGTTTAATAGAGAACAGAAGAATTGATGAAGTGGTGAAAGGTTATTGGCGACAAGAGCAGATATGAGTTTATGGCGGTATTTAACAGATATCTGTCCTGTGGTGTGTTTAGTAAGTTATTCTCTTATTTGGGTAACATTAAGGTCCAAATCACTGTCCAAAATAAGAAAGAAGCAGTCATTTTCAGACCACCTACCCTGGTTCATGAAATGATTTACTATGGCTTTTAAGCTTGAGGGAGGAATGAGCTAACTCAGTTAGGGCTGATGGACCTTTGGTCTTCGCATAGTCTTTAAAAGAATGGCACCAAATTGGTGGCATTTTCAGTTTTCATAAGATAGATATTAAAGCATCTTTACTAGTATAGCAAGTATTGGATGATGTGACCTCACAAAGCCTGCCTTGTCCTAATGCTTGTCCCCATCCATCTATATGTTGCTCATGCTGCATGCTGTAAAGTACTTTCTTTTTCCTTGTGTATGTGCATTTTTATGACAAAGAGGGTGCCTTCATGGAATACATTTCCTGCACCCTTATGAGCAGAACAGCCATTCTTTAAAAGCAAAGGTATAAGCAGTATTGCTGGTATTATTTTGTGAGCAAAAGTTAGTGGATTTACTTTCTGGGGTAGCTACCATGTCCATGAGGTCTCATTTTCATGTGTTGCTTGAGACCTGTGCTTTTGGTTTGGCTTTGATAGCCTGAAATCCAGGATACTGAGTGCCAGGAGGCAATGGAAAACCCAAGGATAAGCTCTACTCTTGTTTGGGTAGGACCTCAGGCCTGGTTTAACAGGTGTCTGTCATACCAGAAGGGCATAAAGGGCAAGATGAAGAAGTGTATGCCAACCTTGTGTGCCTCCTTGCCAAATGTGGTATGGACACAACCGAGGCCTCTCCAGTGAAGGTGCAACTGGGATGGGTGGAAGAGCATCACTGAACCTGGGAAATGAGAAGAAAGTTTCATGATCCTACCAAAGGGTGACACATACACAGCCTATGGCCAGTTCTAGCATCTTAATAGTAATTGTCTCTGAATAAATTGATCATTAATATAGCATGATCCATCAAACTTCTCACAGGAGGCTGAACATGGTGCTCAAGTAAAAAACAAGCAATAAAGATGTTAGTAAAGAAAACAAAGCCAGCTTTAAAGACTTATTAATCTTTCAAGGATTTTATGATACAGAAAAAGATGAAACTTAAATATTAGCTGCCAATATTGTTATTTCAGTGTTGTAATGTGTCCTACTCTTAAAAGCTTATAATTACCCTTAGAGGATGAGTTGTTATAGGTCAATGCCTTGAAGAAGAGTGTCAGCAAAAGTAAGTAAGTCAGATGACTAGGAGATTGTTTACTTGGAGGAAAATTCAGTAGATCGCTCTTCATAGTGCTCTCTGAGGGAATCAGTGGTTAGAGAACTGATGGGTTATTATTGTTAGAAATCGTCTTTTATCTAAATTTGGGACTTTGAATCATCCTTGCCTTCTCTGATTATTATCATAAAAGACTATCATTAATTTGGTGGCAGGCAGAAGCTTTGTATATCCAGCTTTACATCAAGGGCTTGAAAGAAAGATCATTGCCACAATTATTTTTGAACTCAGTATTCACCTCCAGAACATCATCCAAATAGTAACAGCAGAACAAGATCAAATACTTTTGCTCTTGGTCGTATAAGAACTGTAGATGGAGGACTGTCTTTCACTTTGAGATTCTATATGGAACACCTGCTCTCGCTGTGAACACATGCTTTCAAATTTCTTGTAGCTGAACAAGCACACATCCCTTAACCCTTCATCTTATTTATAATACTGTTTTCCCCTAAACAGGGGAGTCACATGCAGTGATTTTGGTCTCCCAGATCTCACTACAAGAATGACAGCAGATGAAACACTCCAGAGATCGCAACTTTGAAATCAAATCAGAGGTCAGATTCTGTTCAAGTTCACAATGTGAGTATTTTTTGTAACTAGTTTTATGTTTACATACTTTGCAAACCTAGAATTATATACGAAGAAATGGTATAGCAATCACTGGTTCCATGTGGACATGACTAAGTGACCTCAGGACAGAACTTCAGTGTGTTCAAACCACTGTTGTGCTTTCATTTCTATAGTGGCTAATTCAACAACTTTAGGAAAAACACTCAGCTGGGAGTTGTACAGAATGTCTTAATGCTATCACTGCCAGGTGCTCCAGGCTGCTATTGTTTCTTATGTCCTCATCTTGTTCTCAGAAGTAGCCAAATTTATTGGTTTCAAAGAACTCCAAAGTGTTTACTTAGAACTCTTCTTTGATTTTGAAAAAAAATTTAAAAATTGATTTTGTCACTGTTCTGAAAACAGTCTAAGATTGCCTGCTGCCCCGTTAGGCAACTCAGGGTATTACCTTATTGTCACATGTCAGTTTTGCAATGAAATTTTAGCTGGAGGTATGTAAGAAATAGATTTAAATTAGACATATACAGAAATCCCATTATGTATATGAGAAGCATGCATCTGCACTGCATTCAAAGTGTCATAGACAGCTGCAATTTCTGTGAACTGTTTTAATGGTGACTGTCACAGGGGGCCTTGTGCTGTCAGGCAGAAGTATTCCATATACACCTCTTACGTTTGGTCTTTTATAAAGGTTTGGTTTTTTTTCATAAATGAGAAAAAGGTATTATAGTAAGAGAACAACTCAGATTGCTTTATACTAATTTTATTTGTTACGTTATATAAATGTATTTTGCATTTATATAATGTAACAAATGGGGAGTATTTAGAATAATTTTTTCATATCATATACAACTTCTGTGTTTTAACTCTTCGGAAAGAAGATCTGAAATCTGCATCAAAGTTACGCAAAGGTGTGACCATATTTGTACCAGAGTTTCAGGTTTCACGTGCCATTTCACACTTGGGTGTAATTTAATGCTTAGGTGATTGATTATCTGCCTGTTTAGTTAGACACTTTTCCTTGCGATTATACCAACTTGTACAAAATCTCAGTAAAGGAATGGATGATTTGCATAAACTTTTGTATAATTATAGTTTAAAAATAGATGCAGTTAGTCATAAGAGTAAGGAGGCTATCCCCAGGCCTCCATTATTGGTTATTGCTTGAGCCTGAATATCAGATTAGAAGGACTTTTGGTCCTCTGACTTGGTAAAGCCCTTTATAAGTTTTTAAAAAAAGCAGTTTAAAAAATTGGAATATTTCTCTTTAATGAAATACTAAATCAATTTCGTGTGGCCAGGAAGTAGCCACTTGTTCAGTATAGAAATCCTTAGGAGGTGTAATAGTGCTCCAGTATAAAGAAAAGCAAGTTATAAACTTCTGTTGTAAAACACCTGGATTCATTTTGTAGTGTCTTTTGTTCTTATACAATGAAGGCAATGGAGCCTGTATTCTCAGTGCATCTGAAATGCATTCATTTTCAAGATACATTCATTTTCAAGATACATTCATGTTCAAGAGCTACTGTATTATTACCCTGAAAATTTGATTGCAAAAGAAATGAAACATTTTCTCGTGTGTGTTACTACTGACTTTATTTCTCCTGATTGCCACAATGCTGAAACATTCTCCTAATCTCTGGAGGAGTTAAAAGATTAAAGTAAAGCAATCATTTATCACTTGAAAAATGAAAAATGCTTGCTTTTAAGTGCTTGAAAACTTTGTTAAGTAAAAGTAGCATCAATTTATTTATTTTTTTACAGAGTTGCTGGTGTATTGGCCATACTAGGATTTACAACAAACAGACTACTCCTGCAGTGTTAATTAAATGTGACTAGCTTAAAATGTGAAAGTGGTAAACAGGAATTACAAATTGTTGTTTGCCTGAGGATGTGGTTTAGCATTTGTAACACATTTTTAACTTGAAAGTAGTATTTAGATTGGCTGTTTTGATATATAGAATATGAATTAAACCCAGAAAAGGTAGTCAGTCATTTGTGGACTCACAGAGCTGAACAAGTATTGAAGGACACATAGTAAAAAAATCTGGTAAATATTATAGCCTATAAATCTATAAAGATATTGCTCATAAAACCAGAGGTGGCCTCTGTACCCAGTTTCCATTCTGCGGTCTGCCAACCCGGTCAGAGGAATATCAGCTATCATATTAACGTTCTCAAATAGGACGATTTGCTTTAGAGATGACTATATGATTCACAAACCCCATGATAATGGGGTTTTCTTGCAAGAAGCAGGGGTTAAAACAAGAGACTTTGTGCCGTGGCTGGCTTGCTGCTTAGCATTATGGCAGATCCCATCATTATTAGCTCGTTTGTTAAACACCTAACTGCAGATACGTGGAAGTTGTAATTCATTTGTCTGCTAGACCTTCCTCTGTGCCTCCTTCACCAATAAGAGTTGTACTCTTGGATGGGTCTACTCAGCATAGTTTCTGGAAGCCCTAGTGTACTCTGGAATATGCAGGGGCTTCTGTTCCTTTTACCCCTGCTGAAGAGAGAAAGGCTCTTCACAGACTGCTGGGTAGACTGCAACTCACTTCGCTTTCATCAGTAGGGGACTTTTCTCTCCATGGCCAGGTGACTGAAATGATCTGACTGAAATGCTGTAGGGCATATGCAGCCTCTTCATCTCTGTCATATTGGCATTACTCCGCCTTCTCTTAATGCAGACATTTTAAAAAAACTACAGTGGAATCTCTCAGGTGAAAAATGATAGATTTAGTCAAGACAACTAAAACAGGATTAATGTGGCTAGTATTGATGATGTTGGAAGTCAATGTTCATTGAATATTGAATGTAATAGTCAATATACTGTAATATTCATTGAATCAGTGAGATGCTTTCCATTGACTGCCACGGATTTGGCTCAGAGCTTTGTTACCTCTTTTTGCTGGATCATTCCACTTGGCCTCAAAACAGACAAAACTGTTTATCAAGTAAATCAGAGAAAAGACTTAAAACACTGCTTTATCCATTTTCCTTGGACTGACTTTCTGCTTGTTGGGAATTAGATTGTTTTACAATTAAGACAATGTTATTGCAGCATACGTGGACTTTGATGTCTTTATTCATATTACTATAAACATGTCGCTATTGCTATTTTTTTTTTTTTGTCAAGATGAAGGAAAATAAGAGAGTTCCACCTTGAGCTATGCCCAGGTATTGCAGATAACTGATAGCCTCCTTAATGCTGTGTGAGCACATTTGAAAATTAAGAAAAATATGTCCAAGTTTGTGTTGGTGTATGATTAGAGGTGGCAAAGTATTTACTCACTGGAAGGGAAAGAAGGAAAGGTACAATGTTTACTGCAATTTCTTGTCAAAGAGGTGTGCTGTACAATTTATCGTTTCTTCCAACTGCTGTGTAAATCCTTTTTCTTCTACATCAATGGCAACTTCCAGCCTTGATTCTACAAAGACAGATGCAAATGTCATTTGCTTTCTTGCAGTCAGTGGGACTTCCTGTAATGACCAACATTATACTTCTACTTACAGGTCCGAGCAGGTAGGCACTCGCATACTATCGAGGATTTTATTTTCCACTCCAGATAAAAAGGTATGTTTCTGACAATATACGCAATTCACAGTAGTGAAAAAACAACTATGATGTGTTCAGTATCTCCTATGGTGGTGGCTGCTGCAACACTGTCGAAGTGCAAAATAGCCAGCAAATATCCTGCTGGAGGAACATTATCATAATACCTGAGACTTCTGTTTACTTTTATGCATATTTGTCCGTTATTTCCTTTCCTGTAATGTTGCCAGAATTCTTAGTGTGCTCTGGTTCTCTCTTGTACAGGGTGTGAGTACTTGGGCCTAAGGAGAACTTTGTCCAGTTTTCATAGATAGTGGGGAGATATATATATATATTTTATGTATATATACTTATTACGTAGATTTTGCCATTAGTTTTCAAATATGCATAAATTTTTGCAGGATTTACTAATAGAACCTGAACAATTCAGGGGTATCCTATCCCAGAATTAGACATAATGTGTCACTTTATAAATCCAAAAGTTTGGATTATATGCGGTAGGTGTGATGACAATCGGCAGAACATAAAGCTCTCCAAAATGAGCTTTCAGTGTCCATTTTCTTTGGCTCAGCACTTTCTAGAACAATTTTCCTCATCACTTTTCGTAATAGAGAAAGCCAATCTTTCTTCTTTTCCTTGTTCTTCCTACTATTATACTTACTGCTTCACTCCTATAATGGTGCAGTAGGAATGACTCATTGGCCAGGGACAACTACCGCCTAATACTGCAAGAGCGAATGAGGAAAACAAAGGCAGAGAAGAAATTTTCCAATGTGTTTCCTAGCAGTGACACAAATCTTTAATAATGTTTTCATTGATTACACTCTCTTGCTCAGCATTTACGCTAACAGAAAAATTATTACAGTCTGTAATGTGCAGGACTCAAGCACTGATGAATGATTTAATGTGTCTATGAGCTACTTAATTAGAATTAATTATTCATAAACTTCCCTGATGAAAAACCTCATTATTACAATAATCATATAATGTAGGTTGTCAGTGTTTTCTGAAATACCTTGCCTAATGGGATTATGGAAATTGCTTGTGATTTTAGTCTGGCAAACCCAAAGATTAGAAAGAAGCCCTGAAATGTGGTCTGACAGAATTTTCTCATTACTCTATATCAAGGCAATCCAGCAGATTGCACAGCCCGATTCCTGGCCCAGACCAACACTGCGATAGGAACACAGGGTGAGGACATGCCCCTGGGGCTGTGGCAGGACCTCAGCAAGCACGATGAACTACTGAAATCTGGGGAAGATGGGAGCAGGTAAGTGACAGTTCTGTATGCAGGCAGAGCTCTGCAGACTGCTGAAGTGCTGGGCTGAAACCTTTCACAAAACTAGTGCTTCTCTAGAGGATGTCAGTTATTGCTGACTGGCATTAACTAATGCTAGCAGATGTTAATTTGTGGGTAGCAGAAGGAGGAGAGCATGGGTAGCAGGTTCTCTGAGGGAGCTGGAGAGACAATGAATATTCCCAGGACTGCACACTTTCCTTGCAGAACCAGATGAGATGTGTATTTGTTAGAAAACTTCTGCCTTAATCCTCCCTGATCATTTTCCCTTTTTGAGGTGTTCCTTAGAGTTTCCAGTTAACTTTAAGGAGCACCCACTTATTTTAGGTTGAGTTCCTTCTATTTTAGATGAGAAGAAATGGTAGAAACATAGAAGGACAAAGTTAAGCTCGCTTGAAAGGAGTATTTTCTCCACCATGTGCTTCCTTTTTCTCTGTCAGCTACTTTGTAGTGTGGCAGCAGCCCCTGAGGAGAGGTCAGTGATCAGCAAGCAAAATGCACAGCACAGAGAAAACCAACATGTCTGCCAATGTTGTAGGAATTCCAGGACCATTATTTTTAATTAGGTCATTTATTAAAAAGGTATTGTTCACGTAACATATCCAAGCTCTGATTTACTCTCTGATTACTGGGAGGACACTGAATTAGCAAAGGCTGTGTAAGTGCAGCTTGAGGGCTCTCACTTTGGCAGTGTCCTTAAACCCAAACAGGAGAGCAAATTATCTGTTTACAACTAGAAATGAAACTATTGATATGTCATTGCTTTCTTGCTAATGGTGTAAGCTGTAGTACCTTACATTTGTTTTGTGACCAATAAAAAGTTTTCAGAATTCCTCTTCTGCATTTTTTAGGTAGCACTTCCCAGTGGCGCTAGCTATGGTATCTGCTGTGTCAGAGGAGAAAGAAGCAAACAGAATTGGTTTGTTAGTGTTTTATCTATACCAGAAAGAGGGAAACAGGGTGAAATCAGCCTGGGCATGTGGCATCTTCCTACAAAAGTGAATTTCTGCTATGAAACACAAGGTCCAACTCCTTATTTTAATTTTATGGTGTTTGGGCAGCAATGTCTTTGGTGGGAGATTTCCCAACAAAATTGCATCTGAACTCGTAGATATTCTAGCTCTATTTTTAAGCTGCCTGGAAAGACATCTGAGCCAGGGCAACCAGCATCTATCCATCTATTCTTGGAAATGAGGCTAAGTTTACCTAACTTACGCTGTCAATTAACTAGAGTCATGGAGGAAGATCTCAACCTGTCTAAGCAGTAAATGATCTGGAATACTTTCGGTACTGTGATTAATGATGGCTGTGAAGTCAAGCTGCTGGAGTATCTCATTTAGGCTTATTAGTAGGGGTGAGATCCATTGAATTGTTCAGGCTGAGTTTCATCTGGAACAAACTTTTATTGTTTGGCACATAGCCATCAACGTCTAGTAAGGAGAAAGCCCCAGCTGGCTGCTCTGGTGATCGCTAGATCATTGGTTATTAGCTTAGTGCCGTTGAGGTTTTGAAGGTGAGAGTTACCTCTCACATGAAAATACAAATCTCAGGAATGTGGGGAAGAAGGAAGGAAAGGAGATGGTTGGGAAAGAAGGGGAAAGGAAGGAAAATGGAGCAATACCCTTCCCTCCTTCTGCAAAGAACATGAGACATTTTGTGCAGTTAGTGTTCTTCATCTGACAAAAAGCATTTAAACAATTTTGAACTTTCTGTGAAGTTAGGATAAAATAACAGTGCTTAGAATAGCACACCATTATTAATTCTGAAATTGTTTCAAAGTCCCCCTTTTCCTCCCACTCCACACATTGCATAGATACAGTTACTGTTATTTTTATGCTTAACTCCCAGCATGTCTGAAAATGAACAATGAAGTATGCTCATATCGTGAAATCAGGAAAAAATACACACATCAGTGAGTTCTTCAGTTACAGAGGTCTATAGCCTGTGTATGGAAGCCCGTTTCTCAGTTCTGGGCTGCAAATGGTTCAACTGAAGGTGATAGTATCTCTTCAGCTTTGTCAGTATTTGAAAATATAGAAATCAATTTAACAAATTTCTATTGACTTGCTTGCATGAAATTATTTCACTATCATCTGCTTTTCACAGAGGTGAAAAGCCGTATAATTTTGTCCGAGCCTGTCAAATAATCATGGTCTTCTTGTAAAAGTCAAAACCTTATTTTTACCCGAGTTCTTGCCATGATGTTGCTGTGTGTCCTGCTGACACAGAGCTGGTGGGAGTGAAATGTTGCTGCCCTCAGAAAATACTGGATGGCTCATAGGGCCATCCAGTTCAGAGGAAGTGTAAATGATGGTGTAGCCATTTCGGTGTGTTTATTTACTGGGATGCATCCCTCGTGTGGCAGAATGCATGTATTGCATCAATGCAGAAATGGAGAGGATTAGAAGCTTCAAAAGACCTTTGCCACTGCTGTGGCAAAATTCGACATAACGAGGCATTATGATATATATCTAGAGGAAGTGTCAGCTGCCAGAAAAAAGGAAGAAACTGCTTGATCACTTTCCTTTTTCCTTCTGTGAGCTTGAATGCGGATGACTTCAGCAAAATTAGGCCTTGCAGGTTTTTGTTTTTCCCCAGATATTTGGGAATGGTCATCTGGGATAGTACTAATGATGAGTCAAAACAACTCTTAGCTTTCTACAGGAAAAAGTATTCACGCTTATGCCTGTGACTCAAATTTAATTTTACTACCATATGAGTCAAATCTGAATCATGATGGATAGAAGAATAATTCCTGATTATCTTGTGATTATTTGCTCTTTCTGAAAGCAGTGTATGTTTGGATAAATTTTTTTGGTGGTATGCCAATATATTTTAACCTGCCGTTACATTTTTGAACCACAAATATTTTTCTTTACAGTGTATGATGGTATCTTCAATACCTTTGTTCTACAACTGTTCACAACTGTTCTGGTTTGAGCAAGAACAGAATTAATTCTGTTCAGTGATTTTACTTTCCAGCTCAGTCTCCTCTCCGTGACTGCACTGTCCGAAGTTAATGGCATATTTTTGTGGTCAGCGGCTGCTGCTAGAAATGGTAATTCTTGATGTTTTCAAGTTACTACCAGGGACTGGCTTGCAGGAAGGCTCTTGCTCACACTTACCCACATAGAGAACAAGGTCATTGATATACGAAATATGACACCACATGTGTCATATTTAGTATAAAGCTGAAGGATCAGAAGTGTTAAACTCTATTCTTCAATGGCTGGCTTCTGAGGAGGACTCTGTCCCCTTTGAGTACCAGTCTGTGCATTCCTGAATCCAGTTCCAGAATCCAGCTTCTGAATCTGGTTCCTGACTGCTGCTGAGTCCAGTGTCTGTCCCGCAGCACCAGCGGTGATGGTGATGTAATTGCCATGGGAGGGAGGGAAGGATGGGTTTTGTATATATCTGTATATATTTCATTTCATTGTTATTATTTTCATTAAAGCGGTTTTAGTTTTCTTGTCCAATCCATCAGTCTCTCTCCCTTATTCCTTTTCTATTCCCCTTTGGGAACGGTGAGGGGTCATTCATCTAGTGGCTGCCCCAGCCGTAACCCTTGACAATAACTCATCATTTATACTGCCGTGTACTTGTGCTTTTTATAAAAGCATGCTAGGTCTGTTGTGAGGGATTCAGGCATTGTTTAGGCCTAAACTAGCATGGGACTGGGTTGTAAAATATTTTGGTCACCACTTTGACTTTTATTTACTCGCACTGCATTTCATAACATGCATTTCTTCTTAGGGAGCTGGGAAATCAATGCGGTCATGTGTGCGTCAGGAAAAAAATGTGGGTCAAAACTGACATGACTGACAGGCCTGGGTAGAGGATAAGAGATGTATAAACACAATCTTTTGTGCTGGTGTTTTACAGAATTAATATGATTGTCACTAAGGAGAGATTTGCCTTGGCATTCTTAATGTATGGCAACAGCACTCTTATTTAACTCTCAGTAATGTTGTTTAGGATAAATTTCACTTTCCCCACACTAATTTCAGAATTCAGTTTTCCATTATTAAGGAATGTGGTTTTACTGGAGCTGTTTTACTGACAAATATTGGGTTTTAAAATATGCCTGACTAAATATATTCAGGCTTAAAAAAAGCACACTCTTTACAAATTTTGGACTGTTTCAGAACTGGTTGAGCACTCTGCTGTTTTTTCCACAGTGTGACAGTGTAGTGGATGTAATCACAGACTGGGAATGGGGTGAACGTATATTTTCATGAAATCATATGTCCATCTTCACTGATTGGGGCCACGTGATCATTTCTTGTAAGATCCTCTATGTATCATAGGCCATTATATTTCTTCTATATACTTCTGGCCTGAGCTCAGTCTCTTGGGTGTTCCTGAAAGGCATCCAACTTGATTTGAGGACATTAATATGCGTTTGACTTCAGTTTCTTATATCCCATGGTGTCTGAATGGAGTTGGGCATAAACTCAGTAGAATCTTGTCATGTCTAAATAATGTGATGCTGTGCCTGGTTAGAGATCTCTCAGCTAATTTTGAGCAAGCTGGCACGTGGTCCTCATGTAGGGCAGCCTTATGCTGGAATACGAGAACAAATTCTGAAAGCAATTGAGTAAGAGATGACACAGGGAGCGTATAACCCTTGCCTCTCAGCTGGTCCTGTTTGCACTGTGCTGCTGTGACTGTACAACTTTGCACTGCTCGCTTGACAACCATTGGCTACTATCATGTCCACATTTTTCTGCTCTAGAGTATTTTCTCCAGTCTTGGATCTTTTTTTTTCATTCTTGCCTGCACTGCATGCAAGCATGCACATGAACTTTACTATCATACTCCAGCACTGGGTTAATCAGTACCTGATCCTTTCACTTGTATTCCTTTTCCAAAAATCTAGAGGAATTTCTGAATCTAATATTACTTGGAGATATTTTTCAGATTCATTACTTTTCTAATTAATTTGTTTTGTCTGTATAGTTTGTATTTATTATTTCTAGATGTGAAAAACTACATTTTGCTGAATTGAACTGTGATTTTGAGGTTTGGCTTCCCACCCCCCTTCCACCCCCTACCCAAATGTTAGCCATTTCTTAATCTTTTTAACGTACTTTATTGATACTGTGTAATGCTGATTTAGAGTCATATTTTGTCATGTGGCAGTACATCAAATACCTTAGAGCTCTGTGTGGATTACACTTGCTTACTTATTTTAAATCAACAAGATTTATGCTCTTAAAGAATGCCATTATATTAGTTTGACAAAATTGATCTATTCCCATAAAACTATGTTGACTGATAATAATTAGATTCCTGCAATTCTTAACCAATTAAATAATGTACCAGCTTCTCCTTGATTTTATCCAGGATTGATGTCATGCAAAATTATGCTCTTTTTGAATCCTTTTTCTGTTTTGCAAACACTTTTTGCCAAGAAACCCATAATAGATAGTGCATTTGTTTACAGCAGCTGGGCAGTTGAGAATGCGTTAATTAGTATATTACAGCAGTGGCACTTATTATTTATTATGCCTTCATCAGAGAACACAATGAAGTTTTTGTAGAGTTGCTATGGTTTCCAAAGGAGGTACAGTGTAGACTAATTACCTCAAGATGCCAGATGGTGCTGAATAATTCCTGAGCAAATGCCCCATCACCTCTGCCTCTCCTACGTTTATATAGTAAACAAAACATTGGTAAAATGGAGGCTGAGAACGCAGTGATTTCCCTTTACAGGTCTCCGCGTGTTTCTGTTTGACCTGAGCATATTTACATTCTTCAGACTTTATTGTTTGATTTTCTTCCATCTGTGCAAATATCCTAGTGAGTGAACTGCAAACAAGCATGTAAGAAAACTCCGCTGCTGGACATCTTGACTGCAAATGCTTCATCTGCATTACACCAGCATTTTTTGTATCATTTGTCATGGCTGCCTTGAGGATACATTGGATAGAAAGATGCCTGATCCTGTCCACAGCACAAATAAGCTGTAAGAGACACTTTAAGAACGGTCTACAGCCAAAATTTCCCCTCAGCCTAAAAACTTACTACTTTATGGCTCATGGGGTCATCTTACAGTGCAGCAACAAAACGAACATCTGTTTGGACTTTAAGCCTGACCTATAGGGTGCTCCACATAGCGGTGTACATCCAATCATTGGGATTTTAAAAAATCACAAAGCTTAAAGGCAGTGAAGTTTGAGGCCACTCAGTCTTAGAGACAAGTCTTTTGTGTAGATCTGCGCCTTATCTCATGGCTGCTTTGTATCACTTAATCAATAAATGCTTAATCATTGTAGTCTCTTACATCAGTAATATTTTGAGTGTTAGATACATGAAGCAACAATGTCCAAAGAAGAATATACTTAAACTGACAAAGATGTAAACTCTTACTTTGCAGTGGTGGATCTTAGGTACAAAAATCTTGTCAGATTTTTAAAATGTTCAGACAAGAAATTAATTTAATCAATGGGAACTGCAGTCATTGTCTCAGTTCAATTTTGATTTGAAAAGATCTTTTAATTTCTTATTCCTGCATAAATGTTGGGATTTTGCTTGATTCTAACAAAGGAAATAATAATTTAAATGCCCAGATCAAATGGAATACTATACCTCTTCCCTTAGAGTACTAGCTTCTTAGAAATACCGAAGACAGAGTGACTTCTTGGGCCGACAATTTGGAAAATAAAGTGCTGTTAAAGCATCAGCCAGTTCAGTTTAGGAATATGTATGTTTCTGGAGATAATACATCAATCTGTACAGTTAGTTTGAGGATAATGCACATAATTTTGGTATCATAATTATTTCCTTATAGGAGCCAGAGAGGTATGAAATCAGTTCTTGCATTACACCATTTGTTGATCATGAAACAGCAGATTGCATAGTTTGTTAATCTGTTGGGAAATGACTTGCTGTAATGGTAAAGTCAGAGGAACTATGTATTTCTTGAATATATCTATTAAACCAGGACTTTACTGGTTACAAATACTTGTAATGCTGAAAGTTTACAAGCTAGACACTCTAAGTAATAATTTTATTTTACTGTAAAAAGTAGAGATTTAACCCCTCCAAGAAGGGATCCAAGAAGGAGGTCAAACACAGAAGGCAGGCGAATTGGTGAGGCTGAGGGGTGGGGGAAGCAATCTAAGCAGGGGGATCAGAAGAGCAGAGACTGTCATAACCCGGACTGCAGAAGATTTGCTTAATGTGTAAATGTTTCTACTCTGACTACCCTGTTTTCCGTGAAATTTGAATTGGATTAAAAGGCTTTCAGAAAATTGATCGTAGCAAAATATTTGCTCCTAATGAAATAAATAATTATAAAAATTTCCTTTAGTTTCATATGTAATAATTAATATCTTTCTCACTCTGATTTATTTTCTAGTTAATCATCCCTGAAAGTTAGAGGAAAACATTTCAAGAGGACAGAGAAAGGGAGGTGCAAGGGCAGTAAATACAACACTGAAACAGGAGCATCTACATACAAACAGTTTGTCAAATTGAGCAATATATGCCAAAGAAGTTGTGATGTACACATGAAATACATCAATACGCGTTTTTTAAATTAGAAAGATCACCAGCATTTGTTATTTACTCTGTGGCAAAGTGAGAGTCTTCTGACTCCAGCTGATGACACCAAATTCAATTATCGTGCACCAAGGAAACCTAACAGCCCTTGAAATTGGCCATCTAATGTATGCTGGCTAGTGCAGCCTTATGAAATAAAGGTTACAGCTATGCACCAAGAGACAGGAAACAATTCTCCTTTTCTTTCAAAAAGGAGAATAACAAGACACATTCAGGCATTTCATTCCAGTGAGTGTGCATGTGTGTGCATCTACTCCAGCTGTAGTCAGAAACAACAAAAACTTGGACTTCAAATTCTTATTAGTTCCAATCAAGTATTTATCAGCATAAAGCAGTGATTTGACAGTACATATGGATTTTCAGTAATACAATCATGGTATTCTTGTAAGTTATATCATCACACTATATGCCTACTTATATATCACAATTAATATTTTTTTCAGACCTATGAACCATATTACATAAGTAGTGTCTGAAGTAACAAATATATGGTCAAAGGTGTACAAATTTCTAATTTTTTCAGCTATAGTGTTTGCTTGAAGTATTCTGTATGCAATTGTGGGCATCATTTACATGAAAACTGACATCTTTGGATCTCAGAAAAATAATCTGTATTCTATGGACAAATAACGGTAACACAGAGAAAAGCATTCTGTGAGAATTTCTTAATTTTTGCTCGAAATTTGACAAACTAATGTTTTTAAAAAAGAATATACTAATGTTCTCCCTAAGCGAATATGGTATTAAAGCTGTAGCTAAGTTTACAAAGTGAAAAAAAACCCCTGCCCTTAGTGTTCCTGACATGCATTTTATCCTATTTGCTCGTGCAAATGGTACTTCAGTTCCGTGCTGCACTCGATTAAGCTTCATGAAGGAAAGAGCTGACAAAGCCCCCACTTTACCACTTGACCCTGTCTTGTCTCCATGTGGCTTTAACCGCATGGCTTACTGTGTGCTTCTGATATTTTTAAAGGAAAGAAAGACTGAAACAACAAAAAGAAAATTTGACAGGTGATCTAGAGTTTGATTTTTTTTTTTCATCAGACATGAGAGGGACAGCCATCTGAGTCCTAACAGTGAGCCAGTTCAGGTCAATGCCATATGTTTCCACACTTGCTGTGTGGTTGGTCTGTGAGCTGCTCAGAAATTCCAGCTCCTATTGTGAGACTTAGATCTGTCCAGTAGGAGTGAAGTGCCTGAATAGTACTGAGGTTCTGGGCAATGTCATAACATGTCATAAATTTGAAGCTCAGTGTGCGTCTGCCACTGGCATCTATATTGTGTCTACACCAATCTTCACAGTCTCGTCTGCCCTTCTGGCAGGCAGCATGGGCATCCCTCTGAGAAAGGTCTATAATGACCTGGTCTCTAATGAAATGTCAAAATGCTCTCACTAAAATGCCAGGTAGGACAATGAAGGCCATGTGGACCATAGATGCTGCTGTGTCCAGCATCTATAAAGAAGTTCACCCCTGAGGTCACTCCAAATTGCCAGTCCTCCCACAGCAAGGGGTGATGATTTGCTTCCCAGCTGTTCCCAGGCTAAGCAGCGCAGATGACTGATGAATACCTTTGCACCTCACTGTGAAGATATTCTACAGAATGATTAGTTGTTTACACACTGCAGTAATAGCGACTCAGTAAGAACTGCCAGTAGAAATCTGCCTAAGTTTTGAGGTATCTTCTCACTGGAGATGTGGGAGTTAATAACTAAATCTTTTGCTAGCCTATACCTTACACGATAGACTGTACTGAGGATGTTCAAGAGAGATGCAAGGTGGTGTACGCGTGCTGTCTCATACGCTGCCACCTAAGAGGTTAGGTTTGTCAATCATGATTTTGCAGCAGTGATCTTTGGCAGAAGAGTGAAAAATATGGAGGTACTCAAAACCTTACTGGTCATGGTCCTGGGCAAATGCATAATTACTGAAGTGAAAGGATTGCATGAAGATCTCTGCCTTCTCTGTGTTTTTGCAGGGGAAGGTTTTCCAAGGAATGCAATATCAGGATGAAAATCAAAGAGAAAAGAAATCCTCACATTTCAAAATTGCACAATATTTACCCAATCTGAAGATTTTAGGGAACCTGAATGGTTTTTGAACATTTAGGAAATACCATTGGTGACTAAGATTCATTCAGGTCACTTGCTAGGGCATCCTTAACTAATCTGATATCTGTGCTAGAGTTAAACCACCAAGATTCTTCATTTATTTAAAAGGAATCTTAACCTGTCCAATTGATTTAGCTTTCATCTGAGTTTTTTATGCTGAAATTAAATGAAGCCTGATGGAGAAAAATGAGAATCTGCCCCACAAAATGTAGGATGTAGAGAAATTTGTGACAGAAATTACTTGTCTGGAATCAAAGTGCCAGCAGAAAGAAGATTTTGAGTCCAATAAATGCAAGTCTTTGGAGAACATAATAAAATGGATTTCTAGTGACAGTGAAAATTCACTGTGGTATCAGACATCCCAGGTGCCTATTTTATCAGGAATTGTTATGCTGCTCAGTGTTCCAGCAACAATTCTGGACAATGCAATAGCTTTTGCATTCAAAGCAAAGCAGTGACATATAGTTGCCAGGTATTTAGCTGCTGGGCATAAAGGCTACTGCTGGTGAAAGGGGTTTGCTTGAAAGAAGAGAGTGCATGTGTGTATTATTAACTGGAGACTAAGGGTAAACTTTTAATCAAAGCTCAGTCAATATCTTGGGCTCAGCATCACTGATAGGGGGGTGATGGAAAGGTCTGAGTTCCTGCTG
>NW_010399925.1:21997-24468 GCF_000710305.1 Buceros rhinoceros silvestris
TTAGAGTTAGGACTGACACTGAACCTCACCAAAGAATTGGTTTGAAATCTCGCCTTTGAAAATATTTATTTCAAATGTAAAAAACTAATAAAATGAGAGTATGCATTTCAATTTGCCTCTGATGAATATGCATCACAGAGGAAATAGTCATTTATATACGAGTGTTCAGATGAAGGCTGCATACTTTGGGAACTGATGCAATTCAGCAGTCTCCTTGGCTCTGGGAAGTAAAGAAATAAGAAATAGTAAGTGACCAGTTACAGTGAACTAATCAAACCAAATCAATACAAAACAAAATCCCCTCTAAAAGGAGGTGTTTTTTTTTTTCTGACAAGAAAACCATTTAATTAATTAAGGAATCTTGCATTCAAGGGAAGAGTCTTCTGTCTAAAAGGTGGAACTAGCACGTGGTCAGTAATAATGTTATGGGTCTGGGTGCACTGAAAAGCTGTCAAGTGCCTGCTGGGAAGAGTGTTAAATACTGTCACTGTCCCTCAACTGTGACAAATAGAGGTAGAGCTAGAAAGAGAGAGATACAGAGAGAGAAAGAAATATTTATTTTGTTTTGCAACAGCTATAAGATGAATAATAATAAAAAAGTGATTTAGCATAAAAGCCTGTTGGCAAGTCAGTCATTGTTTGTAACAGTTTGACCAGGAAGCCTATAGAGAAATGCACATGCAATTTAATATTTACTGGAGGAAAAAGCAATACAATTTTTCTTTCAATTTCTTTACCACTTTCTTTACTTATTGGATCTTATTTTGGATCACAGGTATGAAAAAGCAGACTGATGCTGCACCAGTTTTAAAACCCAGGGACCATTCTGGCAATGATGATTCCTGTGGAGCCACACTGTCTTCCCCTTTCATTTGCAGTTTGGTTAATGAGCTTGTAAATTGAATTAGCTCAGTCTAAGTGCTCAAAATCCAAGCTGAAATGAAAAGAAAACAAGATTAGAATAGTTTATGGAGGCTGTATTATGTTGGTGCCTTTGGTTCCCTGAGGAATGCGGTAAGACTGAAATAATAATAATAATAATAACAACAACAACAACAACAACAACAACAACAACAAAAGAGTTTGTGACTGAAGACATGATTCATTATAATGTACAAACCAACCTATTAAACAGTGTTCAAATATCAGAGTGCTGGGTACTCAGCTGGCAGGTCAGTGTTTGCTGGTTTTAAAAATATTAAGGGTAGCTAAATGAGAAGGCATCATATTTTTCTTTTTGTCCCAGTGATATGGTATGTGCATATCCTTTTGGACAATGTTTGGTATTTTTTTTTTTAAGCAGCAAATGAGTGGCCCAGGGAAGTGACTGCATATTGAAGTGGTGAATAACCAGATTTGTAACAACAGTGCACTGAAGTGTGGGGAGGAAGCTGGACAGCACTGCATTGTTTGTTCCTCATGACTTTGAAGAAATCAGGGCTGGAAGAAGAAAGCATAATCTGTCTTGCCAAGCTTTTCCTTACTTTACAGATCAAAGAGTTCCCTTTTTTCTGTTAGTAAACAAAAAAGGAGGACCTGACTCCTTTGCTGGGTGTGCTTCTCTAGCCCACTCTGTACCTGGCTGGGACTGCTGTGTGCCAGGCAGAGACCCGCTCTGGCGGTGCCCGAGATCCCTGCGCCAACAAGTGAATCACCAGTCCAGGCTCCGACATTTCAGTGAAGCTCTGAATTTCTGTTGGTATAAAGGAGTGGTTTCATCCAGCATCAGCGTGGTTTCATCAGTCAGTCCAGACAAGCATTTGCTGCTGCATCCCTGCTCATAGTAAGGGTTTGTCTGAATCAAACTGGGTGAGGGGTGATTCCCAGTTCGGTGGCTGAGATCCACAGAGTCTAAATGACTTAATGATTCATCCCTTTTGCAATTAGCTCAGCCATTAAACAGACCTGCCCTCTGCCTGGTCTTTCTCTGTTCGCCTTTAGACTTGGTTATGGGTTACTGTCATGTGGAAAAATCAAACCAGTCTCATCTTTTCTGTGTCCATGGTTGGCACTTCTGCCTCCAGGTCTCTCAAAGATTTAACTTTGGGAAGTTATGGATGTTTAACTCCTCAGGGGTGCACAAGACAAAACTGATTGTTTGTGTCATCCTGAGGACTGTGTGAAATGCGGTCCTTTCCTTTCCTTTCTATCTAGGATTTGTATACACAGAAATATTTCCTTCACCAAAACTGATATCCACCATATCTTAAAGTATAAATATAAATATATCTTAAAATTAAGAATAACACAGCAATCCAAGGACTGCATGAAGTTTTTTATTAGCTAGTGGCTATATGGGAAATCACAATGTATGCAGATCACCTTTCTTACACAGGAGTCAGTCTGCTGTTATGAACTTGAACAGCAGTTGGAAAAAAACCAACTTCACAAGATTTTGGAGTCTTTCTTTTCTCAGCAATGATCTTAAGCATGGAGAACAAATATCATATAAGGATTATTATCAAGTTTTG
>NW_010399926.1:0-214 GCF_000710305.1 Buceros rhinoceros silvestris
CCTCTTCCTTGTCTGCAGCACTTTAAGAGAGGCAGCTCGAGTCTGTCTTGTTGCATGGCTGCTTCACCGCTATTGTACAGCATGAATTGCAAAGCGGAGGCTGC
This sequence comes from Buceros rhinoceros silvestris, assembly GCF_000710305.1. NCBI lineage: Eukaryota > Metazoa > Chordata > Aves > Bucerotiformes > Bucerotidae > Buceros > Buceros rhinoceros. The sequence continues at coordinate 105 of NW_010399926.1, forward strand.
GTTTAATGGCATAGCTGTCACCGGGCAGCTCTTCTCGTTGCCCGCCTCCCGTGACATTTCTCTGCGCGGCTCTGGGGAGGGGGAGGCTACCTTGTACTGCACAGCTGCCG
>NW_010399927.1:0-5020 GCF_000710305.1 Buceros rhinoceros silvestris
GGGGGTGGGCAGGGGAGGAGGAGGGAGAAGGGAAGACAAAAAAAGGCGTAATCTTTTTCTAAAATACAGAAAGAAATCCAAACTTCCCAAGAAATATACTAATCACAAAGAGTTTGTCCAGCTCCAGGAATCTCAATAGCAAGAAGCTTGGCTTTCAGGTTCAGAGGATCATTTCCCAGCATTTGAAGGACAGGTATAAGAAGTACTCTTCCATCACCTTGTGTTATCTGAGTATGAGCAGCACAAGTTCTTATACAGTAGATAAATATTTCCCAGTGGTGTAAACAAATTAATAGCTCTGAAAGATCTGTGTCTCATTTGAAATTATTATTGTGCGTACAAAAAGCCAGAGACCAAAAAGATTTTGGTTTAAATGAAAGCACACAAGGAAAAAGAAAATGAATAAAAACTTCAGTCAATTTATGGAATATCTAGTCCAAGACATTCACCAGATGCCGCTTCATTTCTCTCTTTTCTCCTTCTTCTTCATACCTGCTACTAACCAGATACAATTTCCTCCTTCATCCTTGCGCTTTCCAGGTTTATTTTCACCCCTGGATCCCCTGGGGCGATGGACATTTCCTGCTGCCAGTGCCCTGCAGAAGGCTGCAATCTAACACCGGCAGGCAGTTAACAGGTGGAGGATATACTGTCTAGGGGTGATCACACTCACCGCGGAGTGACAGAAGAACAGCTCAACAGCAGGAAAAGAACATGTCCTTGTACTTATTTAAGCTCTGCAGTAGAAATGAGGAATAAATCTGAGACTAGTAGGTAGTTGCACCTTCTGCTGCCCTGTAAATTATATTCTTGCCAGGCCATTGTGTAAACTCTTTCGTTTTCCTGAGAGATTTCCTGATGTGTTGCAGTACTGGAAGTGACAGCTACAGCTATTGGAAATAATAGCCCATAGCTGCAGCAAAAGAGAATTAACGACAGCACTTTTTATTCAGGATAACAGCCTGGTAATCCGTATCATCACTTCAGAGTGAGAGTGAGTTCATACAACAAAACCAAACAAGCAGATAGACAGTTTGGGCTGCAAAAAAATTCTTTCTCTTTTTTTTTTTTTTTTTACATTCTATCATCATTATTTTCTGTTTTTTCTCTTCTTCTGAGAAAGCAAAATGGTACAGATAAAGCTAAGTGGATCTGAATCAGAATCACCATGTTGTATTACTGCAGGCATAGCTCAGAGAAAACCCTTTTCTGTCACCAGTGAATAGTTGTGGGATACATTGCTGAAGACATAAGAACTTTTCTACAGGAGAAGTAATATCAATATGTGTTTTTTGCAGTCTTACCAGTGATTTCAGACCTGATCTAAAAATAAGAAAATAATTCTCCATGACATTTTTTCAATATTGTTTTTGATCTTCTTTGGTATCTCTCCTACAGGATGTATCAGCTAATATGGTGACATGTTATCACTCCTGTAATGCTCTGATTCTGATGCACCTGACTAAATTTTGTTCTTGCAGACATAGAAGGAAAAGTCTGTTTTAAATGCAGACAGAAGAAGCCAGAATATTGTTTCTATCAGGAAATTGCAAAGGTATAGATCATATCTCCCTTGTTGTCTTGTGTGAGGCCTACAAAGCTATGGCATATGCAGCATGAGTGGGATTTTGTTTGAAATTACGGTGTCTTTAGCTGGATGTTATCTGTCACCCATATCTTTTAGCTCCCATTATGCTGAGCAGAGATCAAGGGCTCCAGTTAGTGTCACAACTCTGGAGCTATTCAATTCCTTTTTAAGTGGTTTAGGGTACCTGTGATAGCTTCAAAGACTTGGCAAATATGTCAGAACATACACAGGAGAGAAATGCATTGCTAGACCTTGCTGGAGGGCAAGGCGTCCGAAGGCTTCTCAGACAGCTTTAACTGTCCATGTTCAAGCAGCTAAAATGCAACCTGGATTGACAGTCAGCTGAACCATTTTCTAGGCTCTATTAACCGTATGGATTAAATTTCTATTGACTGCAATGAGGGCTAAGACGCAAAGCTCACATTTAGTATTTGAAATCTCCAGGTGAATCTTTTTCAGTTTCTCTAAACTAGTGAAGAATCCTGTAGAGACAGCTGAACTAGCTCTGTGTAGGAAACTGTTTTGATAACAGAAGATCAAGCTCAATTCCTGGGTCTAGTCGGCCTGGGGGTCTTTCCTGCAGCATGGCCATCTTGCTTCCACCTCTAGCAGCTCCATCCATGGACCCCCACAGAGAGCTGCAAGGAGCAGGGCAGCCTCTCTGGGCATAGGAAAAGTTTGTTAATATACCTATCAGTGCTACCAATTTTTTTCTCTCCCATTCCAGGACACACACATCTCATTATGCTTTGATGTTATTGTTGCTATGTCTGAATTTCCAAAGTTTTAATTTCATGGGTAATCTGCAACATTTAACCTAAGTAACTTGGAAGCCATAACAACTAGCAAGAAAAGCAACAGCTTGTTTGTTCCTCATTAAACAGCCAAAACCTTGAGCATTTATTACTATTAAAACTAAAGTGATCCAAGTATATGATCTGCATTTGGGGTTGTAAAGTCTATGTTAAGTTTCAGTCAAATACTAATGAAAATGTACCAGACTAGAATTCAGATAAAAGAAAGTTAATAAAGGAATTTCTGAGACCCTTTGTAAAATGGAGACCTTTTAATGAAGGAAGCAAATGATTCAAAATAGATGTAAAAATTAATGATAGCTATCTGATGCTATTTAAACAGACAACAGCCATCAATAAAAGGGAAGGTTTAATAAATGTGTTTCATTGCAAATAATATATTAACCACTTTTCACAGTCTGGAACCTTCATCAATCAATAATAGATAATAAATAATCTCCTGCTGGGGAGCCTTTTTTATAATTTTAATGGAATACATTGAATGTAGGTTACCATAGTTACAGCAGAATTTCAGAATTAGTTTTGTTTTATCATAATTGCTGCATATTAGTATATAAACAGCTGAACTTCATCTTCCACTGGTAGCACTAATTTGTGCCTAGAGACAATTGTCTCCCCTCAGAAAATCGAACAACAGCTTAAAATATGCTGCAAGTTTGTGGTCCTCCCCAGAGGGAGTGGAAAGTTTCTGCAAGTCAAGCTGTTTGTTGTTTAGAGCCTGGGACTGCTGGGATCAGTAGCACAGAAAGGTGAAGCTGCAAAAATCCATCACCAGCAGTAAAGGGAAATTAAAAGTGTTCCCTACCCCACCCCAGACATGTTGAATTATAACCATATTACTTCCCATCACTATTGTTTCTGAGCAGACCTGAACACTAATGAATTTGGCTGGGATTTTTACAGAACCCTAAGAGAGTCTGGAAACTAACAAAGAATGCAACATAGGCTCTATAAAGATCTCAGCTTTTATCATCATACTGTTTTCTAACATAGGGAACTACTGCTCCCAGGTTACGGAGACTAGGAAATAAGAGCTGCTTCATCATGGATCCCTTATTCATACCCATAAAGACTAATACGCATCAGATAACTGCTTCATTCCTTATGGAGAGGAGTTGTGAGAGTGGTTTTTTTCCAGTGTGAATTACAGGATGTTTACTCTCTCCCAGAAATATTGAAAGGCAGGAGATGATAGCATCACAGAAAATATGTGTATGAGGTAGAAATAGCAGCCCAAAATTAAAAAACCTGAGATCTTAACCACTAGCTCAACTGCTCCCTGCAAGGAGTTCCACATGCGGGATTTCCATTGCACTTCTGTATTGCTCTGCATCGAGAAGTCAAACAAAACCTCATATAATACTCACACTGAAGTGCTTGAGTAGCCAATATGTCTGAAATGGTGGCTGTGATGATTCCCTGAACAAAAGAAAAGTCTTCCAAGACTGGTCAATGATTGACAGCCCAACAAGACTTTTTCTGTTTCTTTAAAAATGTCATGATCCTGCAAGTAAAAAGCAAGGGAGAGATGGTATGTCAAATACAATATGGAAAGACAAGAAACTAATGTCAAGTCAAAGATTGCCTTCTCCAGTGTGACAGAAATTGCATGGATCAGTGGTTTCCAGGAGACAGTAGTCTTAAACATGCTACACTTTAATGACTATAGTTTTGTAACTCAAGATGACTCAAGAGGCACGTTGCATAACTGAAGCAATGAAAAAAATCACAGTAACTTAGTAATATCTATTGTTTCCCTCATGGTCACAAAGGAAAACCTTTTCCTTAACATTATAAACTACAAATTGCTTTATAAATAAATCTGTTTGGTAGGTTTTCATAGAAACTTAGAGAAAACATCCTCTTCTCACATCACGTTCTTTACTGCTGTGTTTTGGGATCATTGTTATCAAGACAATGAATTAAGTCTTCGCACTTCTCGGCTTTATCCCTGTTCCAGTCTAGGAAGGACATATCTTCTTACTCTTCACTCTTGAGCTCTTATGGCCTGGAATGTCAAAGAAAACCTCTATTTTCCTTTTGAACATAATCTTAGTAGATGTTTACACATCCCTATTTCACCTGATATGCTCCCTCCTCCTTAAAAGAGTGAGGCAAGGTGATTTACCCACCCCTTCACATCCTAGTAGGTTCAAAGGGTCTCTCACACACAAAACCTTCCTCATACAATTAGAAATGCCGAATACTTTAACTTGAATCCAGACCTGCCTACAGATCACCTGGGAAGAGAAAAAAAAGTGACATCTGCTAGATAAACTGATAATTTTGCCTCACCCAGCTCCAGTTTAGGGCCCATTTACTTTATGTTTAGAGTTTCAGCTGGCAGAATAAGTGATTTTTGTCATGCACTGTAGAAGAAGCAGGTGCTTGTGCCCATCAAGGGTGCCTGTTATTGCACTTTATGCATCTTTCAACGTTTGGTTCATTTTTCTCCCATTATCCATTCTCATGCCTTTCCTCTAGTAATATATTAACTGCAAAAGTACATCATGAGGCCTAGTAAGATTTATGTGTGATAGTATACCAAAAATGTCAGACTTTATCCCCAAATCTTTTAGCACAAAAAGACAAGCTCAAGACAAAGGAGGGTGGGGGG
>NW_010399928.1:0-287 GCF_000710305.1 Buceros rhinoceros silvestris
CGGGGCACGGCGGGGCGCTGCCTGCTCACCTGAGGCGGTGGGGAGACGCGGAGCCTCCCGCGTATTCCTCGTTTCGTGCTTATCAGGGAACGGGGCTAACGCCCCGTACAGCGTACGCGTCGCCAAGTCCTTCCTAATGGCATTAATTAATTTTTTAAGGGTCGAGGAGCAAACGCAGCGAGACCTTAAACCGCCCCGTGGGCGCTCCCCGCTCTCGGGCCGCCCCGCTGGCTCCATCCCCGCTGGATGAGGACAACGCTGGTGCCGCGGGGGAAGCTGTCGAAGCT
>NW_010399928.1:437-2117 GCF_000710305.1 Buceros rhinoceros silvestris
GGCTCGCAGCTTCTTCGCCTTTGCCCTAGCGCATCAGCGCTGTGAAAGGCTGCCCCGCGCAGCGGTGTGCTGGCACAGAGCCGCCAGGCCGGGCTTGGGGGTTGGGTCGCTTTGTGTTCAGCTGGGGGTTTTTGGTAGTCCCAAATTTTGAGTTTCTCAAGCTCTTTTATGCTTCAGTTTACAAAGTAACACAGGCCTGCGTCCATTTGTTAGGCTATTCTTTAGAGTTCAGGTTATTTGAAGATTCTTTATTATCTGCTACAAGACTTAGTCAATCATAAAAATAGTTTTCTAATTTTCCTGCAGAAGATTCAATTATCTGTGTGAGCGGACTAGCAGGCTCTTTCCTATATGTTTACCTGTCTCTTTTCCATGTGTTTAACCAGTCTCTTTCCCACATGTTTCTCTTCTCCATATGTTGGCTAGAGTTTTCCCGTTTGGCAAACAGGTTTAGTAAACCGCAGCCAGTCCTTCCCTCAGGGCTTTTCTTCCTTAGCTCTCAGCACTTTTATAGAAAGCTCCACTTTTATTAGCTCCACTTTAGTAATGACTAAAGAGATTGAGGCAACGAGAACCAGTGCAACAAAAGGAATAGCAGAGCAAGAGCTGAGCCAGCCTGCAGCTGACCCTTCTCGCAATGCATCAAGAGAGCCAAACTGAGCAACAGCTGCGGCAGATGGGCCCAAGTGAGGGCACTACCCAGCAGACGACTTCACGTGCTGCAAGCCCCGTGTTTTTGCCAGGTCATGGCTCTGCAGTGTGCGGAAGGTAGTGAACATCTTGGTTGTCTGGTCCGATTGTACCAAACCCTATTTGTTCAAACTCCCGGGCTCACCGCGCTGATGGTGACTTACACTGGACAGTCCTGCCGCGTGTCCTTTGGACCCTCTGCCGAGGGAGGCTGTCTCTAAATAGCTTTTCTTGGGAACTGAAATGGAATTGTGAAGTAGTTTGTCTTCATTGCCTCTTGAATGCAGCGTTTTTGGTGGTATTCCTAAGGTTGATGTAGCTAGCCCAGGTTAGTTGAGGCTAGCATCAGCTCGTCTGGTAGCCAGTCACTGATCTCTCCAGAATTACCTGGTGGCCTGTGGTCAGGCTTATCTCGGACGGAACAGGCGATCTTCTCAACAATTTTCCCTTCTCCTGCGAAAAGCTGGTTCCTCCCAAGCAAACCATGTTTTAAGAAGTATTCCAGAATGCCCCCCTGCACGTGCAGATTGGTTGCTGGTGGGTACTGTGGTGGCATTAAAAAAAAAAAACAACCCCAAGAAAAACAGAAACAGCCCCACCCCACCCAGTAAGCAGAGAAGCCTGGCTTGTTTGCGGTGTTGGCTTAGACCTGTCACCGGGGCTTTGGTATCGGGGCCCACCCCAAAGGCAATGGGAGCAGTGGGCAGCCTGATAACAGTCACCGTGGGGCAGGCTGGAAATAGCTGTGCCCAGTGCCAGGCTGCTCCTAATCTCCGCAGTGCCAAAGGTCCCTCGGAGCCAGCCCTTCCGCCACCGTCTCCCCTTCCTCTGGTGACACTCACAGCGCTAATCTGCCACAGCACACGTGCCATGTGCTTCCATCCCGCTGATGGGAAGCGCCGGCAGGCTGCGAACAGGCTTGGGGGGTCTCAGGGCTGAGGGATGACGCCTGCGGGCAAAACTACCGCGAAAAGGGGCACCGGGTCTGGT
>NW_010399928.1:2290-4461 GCF_000710305.1 Buceros rhinoceros silvestris
GGCTGGGGAGGAGAGGGGAGGGAGGCACAAAACCGCCTCCGCTCCACAAAGCACCTCAGGTACCTCGTGTCATGTGCCGTAATTTCTAGGACTCTATAAGGAAGAGCTTCAGAGGAGACACATGAGTCCAGGGAGCTATTTTTAGCAAGAGAGAAAACAATGTTAAGTGATTGCATATTTCTTTCACTTCCCTTTATTTTTTTTTCCTTTGCTTGTGCAATGCTATCAGTGAGTATATTTATTGCTGAAATTATCTTGCCAATTTTTTTTGGACAGTGAATTAGCATCTTCAGCCTCTTCATAAACTGTGGCTATCGTAGATTAATGCATTGCATATTTTCGGGAGTATTCCTTTAGTGTCAGTAGCTCTCTGCCACTCTCTGGGAGAAGAGCTCCCAGTCAGAATGCAGCAGTAGAACCTACAACTCAGAACTGCATGATTACTTTGGGCTAAGCCTAGTTGGAGAAAAAAAAAATCTGAAATGTGCATGAATAAAGTGGAATTTGCTTTCAAATGTCCAAATCACCTTTCCAGAATTTTGTCTTTCCCAGTCAGAATGCAGCAGTAGAACCTACAACTCAGAACTGCATGATTACTTTGGGCTAAGCCTAGTTGGAGAAAAAAAAAATCTGAAATGTGCATGAATAAAGTGGAATTTGCTTTCAAATGTCCAAATCACCTTTCCAGAATTTTGTCTTAGGAAATTGTTGAAGATCCCGTCTGACTCTGTAGAAAACATCTGCAGTGTGGCAATGCACCGTAACTGTTATGTTGTCCTGCTGGGTAAACTAAACTGCTTAGAGAACTTTTTTTTTTTTTTTGGAAAATGATAAAACTATTGTGTTTTAAGGAAACTAAAATAATCTACTTGAATTTAAAGTCTGGCTTTTATTGCCCCCCACTGAGGAGAGCTCATAGCTTGGCAGAGGATGGCAGACTGTTTGCGATCTCCTCCTGTGCAGCTCACAGCTGGTGCTGAACTCTGTCTCGGGAGCAGTGTCTGTTCCTGCATGGGCTGGTGGAAGAAGTGGAAGTCGTTTGTGGTGGGGAAGTCTGGAATGGGCTGATTTTTCTTTTGGAACAACGTGGAAGCTCAGAAATTCCTTATCTCTAGCAACCCATGAAGTGGTAGTGACTTCCAATGAGTCAAGCCCTTCCACTGTCATCTTTTTATACTAACAGTTTTGAAGGTGCTTTTCTAGGCATAGTTCCTTTTCCTGCCCTTAAAAGGAACCCTTGCGAAGCACTGACAGTCACCTGACATGTAAAATAATAATAAAACCACTCCAAGCTTCCAGCAAGCCAGTCCGCTGCGGGTGTCTGCGGCTCCGTGATACCAGCCCTGGTTATCGGCAGGGAACAGGACGGTGCCGTGTTCTGCCCAGCCTGGCATTGTTTCCTCTAACGCAGCAGAGTATTTCACCCAGCGGACAGTAGAGTTTGCTTCAGTGGAACCGGGGTTTCCCCTCTTGCGTTTTCCTGGCCAGTTTTGAAATACATCTCAGATACATGAAAATAAGAGATACAAGGAATACCGAGTTTCTTAACGGCAGGAAAGGAAGAAAGAGTGAGCGAGCATCTGTGCGCCTTGTTGAGTCTGATTTTAGACTGGCTGAAATTGATGGATTCTTACTAAATGTTTAAGGAACGAATATCACTGGGAGGGCAGTGTTATGTTTATGATTTACAGAGGTTTTTTCGCTGCTGGTGCTGCCCCCCTCCTTCGTGCTGGGAATGGTGCTCATGAGTGACTGCGAGAGCGCCTGGCAATGTTGCGCTTGCGAGAGGCTGCTGCTCGAAAGCTGCTCTGGTTTTTATTACGGCTGTTGTCTTGTATCGCTCCCGTGATGCTGACATTCAGATTACATTGCAGAAGCACCTGCACTTAATAAATTAAGATTGCACATTTTTGGCTACGACCTCAATGTAGGCGTATATATTTGTACGCATAGCGTGTATGAAATAACGTAACGCCAATACCGTGTGCTGAGCTGTGCGTGAATCGCGCTGTTTGCTGCACAGAGAACTGGAATGAATCCTAAGGGGGTGCACGTGACAATTTTCTAAGCCGCTCAGGAAGGGACCTGCGCTTTGGCCCCTGCACACAGGCAGCGAAGAGGCGCTTTGCCTCCTGGTGAACAGCTCTGATGAGCAGCCCGAGGAGCTGGCC
>NW_010399928.1:4633-10877 GCF_000710305.1 Buceros rhinoceros silvestris
GGCCTGCTCTGGGTGTAGCTGATAAAGCAGCAGAAAGAGGGCTGGTTCGGGGGTCTTCAACTACAACACCCGTGTTTGGTTGTGGCCACCGACAGGTCTAAGCTACCCAAAATGCGTGAAATTGTGCATCTTCAGATTGGCCAGTGTGGGAATCAGATTGGCGCCAAGGTAAGGTCTCCTGTCAATATTGGTCGTTAGCAGTAAGTGCTGTCAGTGGCAGCAGGTCAACGTCGTTAATGGATGGGGACCTCTGGGGGGGACAGTTGCTTTGTTAACCCAGCGGTAGGGTGCGTGGCCCGTTACCAGAGGAGTATTTTGCTACAAAAGTTGTAAGATGGGCTTGTGCTTCATGCAAAGGTTGTTGGTAACACAGTTGTCAAAGAAGGAGACATCTGCGGTAGCTCTGGCTCAGTGGTTTTAAGTGCTTGGAGTGTTCCTGCTGGGACTCACGTTGCCAGAGGCTCTCACCTGCTCTGCAAACACTGGGCCACGCGCAGGAGCCAGTAACGCCAGGGCTGCGAAGTGGTGATGCCAGTACTCCAGTCCAGCCACACAGCAGTAACTCTGCCACCTTACAATCGTCAGTATGGGATTGTGCCAGTCTGCGGAACGACCTGTGCTATCGGTGACCAACTGGGTTCTTCTAAGAGCGGCACAAAGTGCAGCGGAGGCATCCTGCCTCACCGGGCTCCTGTGAGGGGAGTCACGTCCCTGGGAGAAGCTGTGTGTAGCTCTAACACTGGCAGGCTGCTCCTTCGAGAGGAGGATGCTCGTTGCTGTCTTAGTGCACTAGGAAAAAAAAAACCAACAGTATTTTTTGCTGTGCAATGTCTGTCTTTTTTTCTTTAATTGTTAAGCAGGAAGTTGTAAAAAAAAGTCTCTGTGTTAATTTGGGGCTGGGATGTCTTTGAAGGCACATGACAGCTGAAGGTTTGTTCCTTTGGGTTCTTCCTCCATTTCTTGCTCCCACAAATCTCACCTTGATTCTCCTATTGGAATGCAAGCTGTGGATGGCCAAGGAGTGTCACGTTAGACCCAGACAGTTTGAACGCAGCCAGTGTGATAGTTGAGAGGTTTGTATTTTTCTGTTGGCTGTGACTTGGAAACTGCTCATGTCTGGCGAGACCTGTAGAAAAGTGCACACACACAAATACACCCTGCAGGCGTCGGCAATGGTGCCTTGGTACACCCAAAGCGAGACTGGATGCTGAACCAGGAGATCTTTAAAACTAAAATCGCCTGGTCATTGTAGAGGGAGGGTGTGTTTACGGTGACGCTGCTGTGGCTGCTGCCTAGATAAGAGCCCCGCTACAAGCTGTCCCTGTGAACGTTGAGATAGGGCGTTCGGGACCGACAGCTTTGTGGAAAGCATCGCTCGCAGACGCGTTTGTCTGCGCCAGCTTCGCCATGCCACAGCCCCACAGGTCTCAGCACAGCCCTCCCCAGTCCACCCCCCTCCCCCAAACTTCTTGTTAAGCTCGTACCAACTCGTACCTGTATTATTTAAACTAACATAAGTTTTCCTTTCCTATAAAGGGAACAAATTGAGAGCCTCCACCTGTTAGTGCGTGGGTGAAAGCTAAGCAGCGCAAATGGTCTCCTGAACGTTTCCTGTGAACATATTTGGGGAGGGGGGAGAGGAGGATCCCTGCCCTACCTGATACATAAATAAATGGCAGAACACCCTCGCCGCAGGCACAGCTCCGCTTTGTGTGCGCGCAGCAGAGCTGCTGCTGAACGTGCGCTGAAAAAGAACTAAATCTTTCTTGAGTGTGTTGAACCTCTTTCCTTTTCTAGTTCTGGGAGGTGATAAGTGATGAGCACGGGATTGACATTGCTGGAAACTACCACGGGGATGCGACACTGCAGCTTGAGCGGATTAACGTGTACTTCAACGAGGCTTACTGTAAGTGCTCAGCTCTGCGAGGGTGTCGGCAGCGCAATTCACGGATTCATCATGACGGTTAAAATAAGTAGTTAAAAAAAAATAAATCCCCCAACCACTGTAGGTGGGATGGATTTTTCAGAGCATGTTTTAAGTCTGTCTTTGACTTCTACCAGTAATTGTTCGCCTGCATTTTCTTTTGTTCTAGCCCACAAATACGTGCCCCGTTCTATCTTGGTGGACCTGGAACCTGGCACGATGGACAGCTTACGGTCTAGCAAAATAGGCCCGCTCTTTCGACCTGACAATTTTATTCATGGTACGTACAGCCTGCTCCCGGCAAACTAACTAGAGCCAACTGTCCCAAAGCGGCCTTTTAACTCCCGTCTTTGCAGCCTTTGAAAATTCTCTTGTTAACTTTGTGGCTGTTCACAGGTAATTCAGGTGCTGGAAACAACTGGGCTAAGGGCCATTACACAGAAGGCGCTGAACTGATTGAAAACGTCATGGATGTGGTCAGGAACGAGTGTGAGAGCTGTGACTGCCTTCAGGGGTTCCAGCTCATCCATTCTCTTGGTGGTGGCACAGGCTCAGGTATGGGCACGCTCCTCATCAACAAAATCAGAGAAGAATATCCCGACAGGATTATGAATACTTTCAGCGTTGTGCCTTCACCCAAAGTGTCCGACACAGTGGTAGAGCCGTATAATGCCATCCTCTCCATCCACCAACTAATCGAGAACACAGACGAAACCTTTTGCATCGACAATGAAGCTCTATACGATATATGTTTCAGAACTTTAAAGCTCACCAATCCCACCTATGGTGACCTCAACCACTTAGTATCCCTAACGATGAGCGGCGTCACAACCTCGCTCCGTTTTCCCGGGCAGCTGAACGCGGATCTGAGGAAGCTGGCTGTCAACATGGTGCCTTTCCCTCGCCTGCATTTCTTTATGCCAGGCTTTGCTCCACTGACGGCTCGAGGTAGCCAACAGTATCGAGCCCTCTCGGTGCCGGAGCTTACTCAACAGATGTTTGATGCACGGAACATGATGGCAGCCTGTGACCCTCGTCGCGGACGTTACTTGACCGTGGCGTGCATCTTCAGAGGCCGAATGTCTACCAGAGAAGTGGATGAGCAGTTGCTGGCTGTCCAGACCAAGAATAGTTCCTACTTTGTGGAGTGGATCCCTAATAACGTCAAAGTGGCTGTGTGTGACATACCACCGCGAGGCTTGAAGATGGCCGCTACCTTTATAGGCAACAACACGGCCATTCAGGAGCTCTTCATCAGGGTTTCCGAACAGTTCTCAGCTATGTTCCGAAGAAAAGCTTTTCTCCACTGGTACACGGGTGAAGGTATGGATGAAATGGAGTTCTCCGAAGCAGAAGGTAACACCAATGACCTTATCTCCGAGTACCAACAGTACCAGGATGCCACTGCAGATGTTGAAGAATACGAAGAGGTAGAAGTGGAAGCCAGCCCGGAGAAGGAAGCACCATAAAAACAATGGCAGTATCAACACGTTCTCCAACTGAGCCTGCAGACACTCACTAACGAAAAGCAGTGGCCATCATCTGCATACCGAAAGTCACACCGTACAATCGTTTCCTCTGCCTCTGGCCAAAATGACAATACAATGCTTTCAAAATTAATGGCAGCTACACTCGACTCTCCTGAACAACTGTTGACCCTGAATCTCTCCCCAGAGAAGAGCCACCATGAAGAGAAGCTGTCTCATAGCAGCCTTTCCTGTAAACGTAGTCACTTTGAGGACGTCCTCACCAGATACTGAATGTAATAGACTGTGTCTCTGTCATAAGCCACAGTAAAATACACTGTCAACTCCCCACATTTATTTATTCTCAGGAAAACGCCTCCAGAGGCAGTACCTGCTTCATTACACACTCCTCACGCTGATGCAGACAAGTTCAGTTCCTTAAGTTTTGGGATGGGGGCAAAAGACTGAACATGCCCATTCATACCTTTTTTTAAAGTACTTTCATAGTTCTATCACTCTGCTGGCTTCTATTATTGCAGATGTCATTACCATTGCGTGGTTTGTTTTTGTTTCAAGCTGTAGGTTGAGTTAATATTAGCGTACAAAGTTGTGAACACTGTGAAAGTCTTGGTGTGGTATTTTTTTCCCCATGTACTAACTACTGTAAATTTTCTTCCTATCATTCAGTACAGCAAAATGGAGAGAATGGTTTGCAGCTAGTTAGCATCTCCCTGTTCCACGGCAATCACCGGGTCAAAAATGTAACTTTTCAGGAAGTTTCTTGCCATTCACAACATCTACTTAACCCTGTATTTATAACATTCTCCAAAATAAAAGTTATATTCCATTCTATAAAATGTGAATACTTGAAACACTTGATAGACAAAAATCATAATTTATTCTTGTAAGGACTAACTTTAAATTACACGAAAAGAAATTGAGCTTGTTTTATTTTATTCTTAGAAGAGTGAGTGTATTACACTCTGATGCAAGTGATGCCTCATACCCGAGCCAGCAGCAGGAGCGCCCAGGTGACCGCAGACCTGAGGCCTGTGCTGCGTCTTCCTGGGCAGTGGGACGATGTTGTACTTGCAGTGAAGACGCACAGCAGCAGGAACACACGAACGCTCCCCAAACCAACACAGCTGCAAGTACGACTTCACCCCCTGGCCACAGGTGGATGGAGCATCCCCCTCCATTCCTACTGCTTCCCAGTGAACGCGTGTCCTACACCCCCCAGTGAAGTGACAACCAACAGCTGAGCGGTCGGAGCGCAGTCCAGGGATTTCTGTGCCGCTGCCTCCCCCACCTCTAACAGGACGCCAGGTTCCCAACTGCCCACGCGCTGCTCAGCGTCCCACACAGCTCCGGAACGGGATCCTGTCCCGCACACGCACAGCAAAACAACCTGCTTCTAGTTCAGTGGCAACCCCGAGCCTCAAAGTCATCGTCACCAAGTTAGTTTTGTTCTAAGGATAAATGGAAGATTAACACGTGATGCCAGAGGTCGAAGCCAAGAGCGTACCGCTTCCAGCGGAGAACTGACAGCGGTGCTCCTAGTTATCAGAATTACACGTCTACATTCTCTGTAGACACAGGTGTCAGTGAAGAAAACTCTGAAGCAGACAGAAAAGTTTTAAACAATAATTAGATCTCTCGCTCATCTATGTACCGGAACTATCAGCGTGAAATCCAGCGAGAGATTTGCCTCACAAATAAACACAGGTTGCTACTGAATAGTGGCCTGTGATAAAAACAGCCCTCTGTTGTAACACCAGGAAAGATCCACTTCCTGCAAAACAGAGACTTTGTTTCACGAGGAACACCAGTTTCCACGCATTCATTTAGCAGACATTACTTTTATTAGCATGCTGATTTGCATACAGAGGCCAGTTTTACAGTTCACGTGATGACATCATATCGCAGTCTTGAGCTTGCCTACAGCTCTGCAGTTTGCTGTTGGTGTATTCATCACAGATGGTTCCTAGGAGAGAGTCAAAACACAAGTTGTTCGATTCAAGAGTATGTACAAGGCACACTCCAAACAACGGGTAGTAATATTTAATCTCAGAGGAGGAAGAGGAGCAGTTCTACTGAGAACAGCAGAGATTTCAGCTGCTCATGATGTAAGCAATGTGACAAATAAAGGAACAAGTAGCACCCGTCTTCCACAGCACAGATGTGCTGCTGGTCAGAATAACTGCAGTTCAGACGCTGTCTCTGAACTGAGCAGTAGTTAGTTGAACAATAAACCAGTAGTTCAGATGCTGTCTCTTGGCTTAGTAAAGCGAGACAGGAAACCTGTGAACATCACAGCAGGAACCCAGCCGTTCTGCTAAGCCCAGACCAACTTTTACCTAACCCCAATCATTCACAGCAAGGCTTGACAGATCATCCCCCTTTACGAACTGATGAGATTAAGCAGCTTCCTATCCCCCACGTAAGCAGGAGGCAGAGACACCCGCACACGTTTGCGCTGGAGCCGCCAGCCAGCCGTCCCAGTTTCACGCCTGAAGATCAGAGCGTAGTTTCCACATACAGCACGGAATGAATCGAGCATTAAGGGCTGTCGTTAACCCGGCTCGCCTCTCGTACAAAACACTCCCGGAAGGTGCCCCAGCCCTCCCCAGTCACTTACGTTTTATTCCTTCTTGGGTTTTACGGTTTTCACGGTGGCCATCGCCGCCCTCTCGGCCTCTGCTTTGTACTGAGGCTTCATCGCTGCTCTAACCACCTGGGCGCAGATCTGGGAGTACCGGATGTAGCTAAAGCCAGGGGAGAAGAGCGGGAACAAAGCGAAGGTGAGACGCGGACCGGGACCCGTCCCAAGCGCTTCTCCGCGCCCTCCCGAGGC
>NW_010399929.1:0-286 GCF_000710305.1 Buceros rhinoceros silvestris
CCCGAGGTGCCACACCCCAGGGGTGCCACAGCTGGGGGAAGGGGACATGGGTCACCGCGGGTGACGCTGGCAGGGTGACATGGGTGGGGACACCTTGGGTGATGCCGAGGGCACAGCTGTGGGTGGGGGGAGGCCACCGGGTCGTGGTGGCACTGACCTACTGTGACTCCCAGCATGGTGGGAGGGCCCGTGGGGACACTGTGAGTGACATTGCGGGGAGACAGGGTGAGGACGCCGTGGGTGACGCTGCGGGTGGTGCTGAGGACACTGCGCGGAGCCCACGCGT
>NW_010399929.1:621-857 GCF_000710305.1 Buceros rhinoceros silvestris
AACCAACCTACAGGTGGAGGGGGGGGTACATAGAGGGGACATGGGGACACCACAGGTGACAGTGGGGGGGTGGCAGTGATGGGGACACCATGAGATAACACTGTGGGTGACACTGAGGTGGTGGCATCAGCAGGGACACACCCATGGGTGGGGGAGGCCACGCCAAGGGCACCCGTCAGGGTGTCACCACCTCTCGAATGCGTGTAGAGCTGGTGGCAGGGGCCACCGGAGCCCCG
>NW_010399930.1:0-367 GCF_000710305.1 Buceros rhinoceros silvestris
GAGCGGCGCCTGGGTCTGCCGTCACCGCTGCGTGTGCCCGGTTACCAGAGCCCTGCGCGGGGGCTGAGGCGTTAACCGCAGAAACACAGAAACAACCGGCTGGGAGAGACCTTAAACATCATCGAGTCCAACCGTTCACCCTGCACTGACAGGGACCCTAAACCATGTCCCTCAGCACCACATCCACACATCCCTTAAACACCTCCAGGGATGGGGACTCCACCACCTCCCTGGGCAGCCTGTTCCAGTGCCTCACAACCCTCTCTGTAAAGAAATTTTTCCTGATACCGAACCTATATCTCCCCTGGTGCAACTTGAGGCCATTTCCTCTCGTCCTGTCAAGTGTTACCTGGGAGTAGAGACCAAG
>NW_010399930.1:586-1295 GCF_000710305.1 Buceros rhinoceros silvestris
AAACCGAACACAGCACTCAAGGTGTGGCCTCACCAGTGCCAAGTACAGGGGGACAATCCCTTCCCTCCTCCTGCTGGCCACACCAGTGCTGACACAAGCCAGGATGCCGTTGGCCTTCTTGGCCGACATTCTCTGGGCTCTCCTCGCCGTGTGCAGAGGCCATGCCCTGAGCTCCGGGCGCACCTCGCTGGCCGGCAGAGCGCTCTGACGGCCTCTTCCCCGCCAGGTCTCTGCTGGTCAGTCACTCTTGGGCTCTTTGCTGCTTTGATGGCCCGGACACCACGGCTTGGCTTTTCAGCACGGCATGAACCTGCAAAGGGACAAGGGAGACGTGCCAGGTCCTGATTTTCTAGGCCTCTGATGCCCAGCCCTGTGCCAGCCTGTGCCAGCAGGTTAGAGGAAACAGCTGCGGGTGGTGGCAGCTGCTGGGGGACCCCTGTGCTGGCTCCCGGCCCCATCCCTCACCCGCATGGGGACAAAATCATGAGCTTGCTCTCGGGGTTGGGATGCTGTTCAGCTGCAGAAGGCTGCAGGGGGCTGCAGGACATGGATCCACCCTACAGCGAGACTGACGGGCAGGACAAGCGGTCAGAACAAGAGGGGAACAGCCCCGTGACGCCAAACACGCTGTCCTGCGTGCAGCCGGGCCCCAGCGACTGCGGCGGCGGGACGGGGAGCAAACGACGCGGCAGCACTTCTGCAAACCAGA
>NW_010399931.1:0-1359 GCF_000710305.1 Buceros rhinoceros silvestris
TGGCTTTCCTGGATTGTTTTTGTCCTTAGAATGATGGAGATGGTTGCTGCATGTTTTCTGGGTGTCTGAAAGTAGAACTGAAATGCTCTTTGTTTACTGTTTGAGAAAGTCAAGTAAAGCTGCTTTTTTAAGAAAGACCCAGGTTTTGAAAAGTTGCAGAGGACATCTAAAACTCTTCTCCCTGGCTATCACCTTGCTTTTGACGCTTGCAGTCTGGAAACAGCAGCCACTTGCCAACTGGAAGGGGATTTTACACTGTAGTGTGAGATGGAGTCGTAACTGGAAAGTCCCCATGGAAACATCCAGGAACATGTCCTCCTGTTAAAGAGCTTTACATTCATTTTGTTGGTCAGTCAAAGAAAGGACGAGTCGGAACCGTAAAAGCTGTGTATCAGCATTCCTCTGGCCTAGTATTGCGATGAGTCCAGGGTCTAATTTCTGAGCAAAGATACCAAACAGGCCAACCCTCCTCCCTACAGTCGTGTTGATGCAGCCAAAAATATGTATGCACAGAATAGTTTATATGTGGACTATATTTGAATATTTTGCTTATAATCTTCATGCTGGGCTGTCACAAAGTAATGTTAGTCTTCAAAGGCGTGAAAGCTGGCATACAGCTTCTCTTGAAGCATGGATTGCTCTGCTCACCGAGTTCATCAGTTTGCCGGATAGCTCTAGGAATAGAATACCCAGAAACAAAGTCTCAGTGTCACCACAATCAACAGTGAGTAGATGCAGAGGAGCTTTAGGAAGAGTTTAAGGCATTCAGAACGCACAGATAATCCTCTTTGCAAGGGAAAAAGAAGAGCAATGTATAAGGTGAACTAATGAAAGCATATAGTGAGTGTTAATGGATTTTTTAAAAAGTTATAGTTGAGTATGGTGACTTAGGAAATTAAGAATTATTTTGCCTTCGGTGTAAGAGGCTGTCTTCTTGTTCTCAACTTGCTAATAGTGGGGCTTACTTCCATGGGTTCATGAGGATTTTTGCATGTTTTGGGGTTTTTTTTCACTTTAGTAGTCATGGCTTGGCTTCGTGGACGAAGATTTGGGAAGGGCTTTACAATGTTGTTCTAATACACACTATGAAGCTAAATGAATTCTGTTCTTTGCTTCTGACTACAGTTGCCTTGTTTATTAAACACCAAGTGAATCCTAAGGGTTTCGTGCTCAGCATAGTGCTCTGTGATTGCAGGGAATGGAGCAGGATGTCCGGAGAATAATCGGAGCACTGAATGAATGCCTTGCTGCTCTCCCCCAGCAGCAGCTTCAGAGAGTCAGTCACATTGGCGTTTCAGGACAAATGCATGGGGTTGTGTTTTGGAAAAGAGAGAAAGGTAACATTAATTCTTTGGCATT
>NW_010399931.1:1494-6722 GCF_000710305.1 Buceros rhinoceros silvestris
GTTCGGAGTCTTACAATGCAGAAAATAAAATTTTAACACTGAAATGAGCTGTGGGAAACTGCTGCATGTTCACTTTCGTCTTCCGTAAAACAGAACTAACAGATCTTCTTCTGTGGGAATTTCACTTTAATTACTGGAATTTCAGCTACTGACTGTGGTTAACAATGTTGTTTACACAGATCAGCTGAAGATTTAGTGTTACAGGATTCCGGCAGAGTCAGCACAATTATTAATATGAAGGAGGAATAACATGTTTGTGGCTTGTTATTTGTTGGTCCATCGTATGCTGTCTGCTGCCAGTGGAAGGGACATCATGTGAGTGGCTGGTGGGGAACGTTGGTCATCTCAGGGAACAGCTGTTGCTCAGTGTCTCAATACCTTCTGAGGAGTCTGCAGCATTAGCGCTTCTCTGTATGCCTTGAAAAATAAGCTATGCTTGATCTTTATGTTAGAATGGGCACAGCAATAGCTACCCACCAGTGCACATTGCTACGCTTTTTTGAAGTGCTTTCAAAAGTAGAGGAGAAAAAGTAAAGTTTGGTAAATGAAGTCGTCTTTTTTTTTTTTCTCCCCCAAAAAATCTCAGGGCATTTTTTTTCCCTAGCAAGTCCTAGACTGTCATGTTGCATTCACCTTGCTGCTTATGCTTCTGTTAGTAGGAACTGAAAAACTATTGTGGTCGTGATTCTGAATACTCAGCTGCTTGTAGAATGAAGGGCCAAGACCTCAGAAACAAAATCAGCCGCAGTGGGGTGGTCACATGGGGCTCGATTGTCCAAATACTCAAATAAGCCTTGTGACAGCAAGGATGTGGGGAAAATGCTGGCCTTGGACTGCCAGCTCTGTGTGATAGGGATGGGTTATCTTCTTGGCCAACGTCCTATAAACCCACTGAAGTCTAAGGCTTTCAGAAAGTGGCTCCATGTCTTCTTTCTGTTTACCTTATGTAAAATATCTGAACGATTATACAAGTCTTATAATAATAGGAGTTATGCAGGTCAAGCAAAGCTTTACTGTAAACCGCAGAACAAATTTCCCAAAAGTGCTGGTCAAAAGTTGTCAGGGTCTTAATTGCTTTAAGGG
Organism: Buceros rhinoceros silvestris; assembly: GCF_000710305.1. Lineage (NCBI taxonomy): Eukaryota > Metazoa > Chordata > Aves > Bucerotiformes > Bucerotidae > Buceros > Buceros rhinoceros. Next base: position 2,578 of record NW_010399931.1, read on the forward strand.
ACACTGTGCTATTCATTACTGGCTGTAATTTCATGTTAAAATGATTAGAAAGATAGAAATCCAAAGGCTGATGGATAGAAGGAGCTGTTGCTTGCTTTCCACCTCTCCCAAGAGCTGCAAAACTAAGCCTTATGGGTTCGTGATAGACATAGATTCTTATGTCATATTGGTTAATATTTTATTTCCTAAAGCCAGAAGCCACTTGTTTTTTTCATTTCTATCAAGTGAAAGAGGGTGTTTGCTCTCATTTCTCATTTGTTTTGAGTAGACTAAGTGAATCCATGCACTTTGGGACACAAATTACATTTTTAATAGCATCCTTTAGGGATAGATTTATGGTTAATAATGTTACTTAGAATCCATTTAAAACTAGAAAAGCAAAACAATTGGAAATTCAATTCAAGCAGACTTGATAGAACAGGAAATTAAGGGAACAAGAAGTAAGTGTTTGCTTTGCATGTTTCACGTAGTACTTCCCAGCTTTCATGGCTGCTTTTTACTGTGTGACTTCAAATCCTGGTATCCACCCGAGAATGACTCTTCCAGCCATATGGGTGCTGGGCAGTTATGCAGCTGGGGCTCTTCTCTCACCTGCAGCTCAAGTGGTGCAGCACTGCTTGGAACTCTGCTTCCATCCCCAGCCAAAAGCCAGAAGGCTGGCTCGGTTCCACGCTGTCTCCAGCTGGCTCTGTGTCCCCATGCGGGCAGAGCAGCACTTGTCAGAGGCTGAAGCCGTGCCTTGTGCTGAGCCTGTCAGGACAGCGAGTAGCGCACTCGGCTGTAGCAATAGCAGATGTTGCTGAGAAGGGTCTGAGCAGCTCTGAGAAGTTGCAGTGATTTAGCTGAGGCTTTCAGAGGAGAGAATGTGAAGGTTTTGTCAGAGGTGTAGTGTTTTGTGTTGAAAAGGAACATGCTGGGCTGGTAAAACTGAATTAAACCCTGTTCTATGTTGGTGAAGCTTTGTTGCCTAGCACAGGGGAGGGAGTCTCTTCGGTACTTTGCATTGCTCAGTACATAGAGATCCAGGTTTCTTGTTGCAGACCACGCTGCTGGGAGTCGCTGGACTTCACGGATCGTGTGTGTTTCAGGTTGCAAGTGGACAGAGTGTGGTACAGGCCCTGCTTTTGAGCCAGAGGAGGTCAGTCATCTGATTACTTGGCAAGACGGCCGCTGCAGTCCCACCTTCCTCTCTTCTCTCCCTCTGCCACAGTCACATATCAGCTTGGCTACAGGATTTGGATGTGCTACAGTCTACTGGTATTTAAAGAACAGGTACATTTTTCTCAAAAGAGCTTCTGTATCTGGCTACTTTATTGGCAGCTTCTTACCTTGAATTTATGTGACCATTTTTAGTGTTCCTGTAACATGTTAATGCCACTGCAGACTTAGGGGCTGTGTTTCTCTGAAATCATAATATTCAGTAGTCAAAGAGTATATGAAATGTCAGCATTCAATATAAATGATCAACTGAGCACACAAGAGCCTCTGACCTCTTAAAAGTACTACTTTAATTAAAAGTAAAGCTTTTGACCATATAGTAATAGATGCCTGAAAGTATCATGGAGTAATTCTAGTTGTTCCTACCACTCAGAGGAGCTCTGCTAATGCAGTTTGAACACTATAGTTTCGCCTTGTCAAACATGCCTAAAACAGTGAGAGAGTTGCTTTGTCTGGTTGGTGCCAGATGCTGAAACGGTCCCTAAATTAATTCCAGTTCCTTCCTTCCTTAGGCACGAAGATCCTTATGAGGTGTTAGGCATGGTCTGCTTTGTTGTGGCTTGTCTGCAGAGGATAGAATATTTCACTTATGTCTTGGCATCAGCAAGATTTCAAGATTTGCTCTTCAGTTTCAGCTGCAGTATGCTGTGCATCTCAGAGAGCCAGTGTCTTCCTCTGCAGTGAGTTCAGGTTCAATACACGGGGAAGAACTTACTAGATCTTGATTTCTGCTGGTGTGCATCCAGCAAATAAGCGGAGCATGGTATGATCTTGCTTTAGAGCTGGTTAACTCATGAGCCCAGCTGCTTTGTTTTGTTCCCGTTTGTTTCACCATTCATATAATTTGTGAATCCCAGGACAACTGCAGGAATGTACCTATTTTTCTCAAATGATTCAGGATCAACAAAGTGACTTTTTTTTTTCTGCAAACAATGACTACCTTCCTGGTAATGTTTGCAATGGCTTTTGAACCTGGACAACTCAGTCCTTAAAGCTCTGCCTTTCCATCTTCCACCAGGGGATCAGTATTGCTGCGGTGATGACAGCTTGGAAAACCAAAACAACAAAATGCAGGTTGATGACTGAGATGGCTGTTTCATTTTCAGATAGGACCATGCGTGTCTGAAATTCCTGATAGCCATGGAAGTAATCTTGCTCCCGCTGCCCTAAAGCATTGGTTTTGGTTTTAAAATGTTTTGTTTAAAAGTCCAGATTTCCTGAAGTCTTATGATGCGGCTGGCACTGTCCATGACTACGTGGTTGCCATGTTGTGTGACCTGAAGAAGCCACTCATGTCTGTCCAGAATGCTGCCAGCTGGGGATATTTTAATTCCAGAAGCAAAAGCTGGAACACTGACATGTAAGCGCTAAGGTCATTCAGTGGGGTTTGGGTGCTGCTCGTGTCAGGCAATGGGAACACCTCTTTGGGCCCTAAGTATGAGCACGCTGTAGATAGAAAGTGATTGAAAGTTCCTCCTAATCTATTGAGGGGTGGCCTGAACTGAAGAACTATTGAAAGTGTGCTCTGGTTTGTCAGGTAGATGTGTTTAAATTCTGTAAGATCTGGCAGAGTATTTTTAGAAATACAGAAGACAGCAGAGCTGAGAGACTCATCAGTGAGGCCTTGCGTACCAAACTGTCCTCTCCCTTTCTGTGGTGGGATGGGATGGACAAGAGCATGCTGCAGCCAGGGTGTTACCCCTCTGGTGGTGAAAGACAGTTACTACTCTCTAGGTCTTTCAGCTAAGCTCCTTTGTAACTGCTAAGACTTACTTGTGATAATACCTGAGAGTTATTAGGCTACAGGAAATCTTTTAGGGAATCAGTGTGGTTTTTTCTTTAGTTAGTTATTTAATTTAATGATTTGCTCTTTCAGAGCTGAGTGCTAAGGCCTTATATATTTCAGGGCTCAGGTTAGGCCAGGACTCCAAGGTGAAAAGATCTTCATGTGAAGGTATGAAAGAGTGACAGAAACTTGCACTTGGCCTACTGAACTTTTACTAATCCCGCGGTTTAGTAAAAGACACAGAAGTGTCTTGCAGCTGATTGTGTAAAGAGTTCGTTGGACTTAACTGTTTGTGTGATTTGGTTTTGAACCGCTAACTGCATGAGAGCTTAAAGTTCTTTGACACTTAGGCGTTGCATTTTTTTGCTTGTTTTGTGATTGTCTTTACCCTGGAAGTACTGACGTCAGTAGGTTAAACTTGCTGAACATGTACTGTCGAATAATCTCAGGTAGTCTCCAAAACGCAGCATTATACCAGCTACTAGGAAGAAAATCGCTCTAACTCAGGCGAAACCAGGACAATCAGATTGCATGTAAAGGAAAGCTGTTTATTCTTCTAGACTGTTCTAGTTTACCCAGCCCATCGAACTGGAATGCTGCCCCTGTCCAAGACAAAGCTTTCTAAAGCGGTGAAAGCATCCATAAATCGAGCAGCCACAAGTATATGGCCAGGTTCATCTGTGACTTCAAAGAGGTCTTTGTAGTCCTGCCACACATTCCCACAGGGCTCTCCCGCAGTAATGCCGTTCTGATTGCAGATTGAAAAAGTCCGGCTTTCCAGTTCACTTGCTTCCAGAGGTGGGCGACCCTGGCAGCATTGCAGGCAGGACAACCAGTGCATGGCATGGAATACCCAAAGGAGCAAAAGTCGGAATTGCTCTGGGAGATTTCCAGTGCTCTGTTTATTCCTGTCTGACAGAGAGGACCGATGCAGGTATGAACATTTTGGTATCTTGCTTTTCTCATTGCCCTCTTTCAGGGTAGCCTAGTAAAACACAGATTTTTTTTTTTTTCCTTATTTTGTTTTTTCTGCTTGTTTGTGTTCTAGCTCTTAATATCAGTACCTCTGCTCAGCTGACCATCTCAATGCCCCCGGGTTTCCAGCCACCGGAGACGCCAGATCCTTCCTCAGCTGTCACTT
>NW_010399931.1:7239-17202 GCF_000710305.1 Buceros rhinoceros silvestris
TGCTGAAGCTTGTGAACATGCTGGAACAGTCATGCTTGGGCTCCACATTCACATTGCCTCTAGGTTTGGGTTTTCTTTTGTTTTAAAAACACAAGATAATTATGTTTTGCAAGTTGTTTTTTCAGAAGGAAAGGTCAGCAAATTTGAGGAGAGCCTCTGATTTTGTATGACTGCAGTCCAGAAGAGTCCCTCGATTAGATCAGTTGCCTTTTGCTGCATATTTTGCAGCACTCTAGTGGATTTTAAGACTCAAGTACTTTAAACACGGTCTTCACAGGGTGTTTTTAAAAATCTGTTGGGGTTTGCAGTGCAGAAGTAAGCTCCGACGTTGTTCTTGCAGTGAGTACTTGAAGCGAATTTTGCATTCACATGCAGTGCAGCTGCTGAACAGGTGGAGCAGCCTGCATTTTAAGTCTCCGCATGTAAGATGCGCTAGACCCCTTCAGATGAGTAACATGATGTTTCCCATCTGCAGGACATCAGGTTCAGGAGTCTGCCATCTACACAAAGATAATCAAAGCAGCCTTGGCCCAAAACGACAGCAAACTCTCAGTCCACCCAACCATATTTGGAGAGAGACACGTTCCCGAGCAGCTGGCATCAGTGACCAATATTGCTGTCTCTGACCTCTCCCTGGGTCACGTAACCAGAGCTCTGTGCCGTGGCATCGTTGAAAACCTCTGTTCCATGTTACCTGTGCAGCGCCTGGTGGAGATGGGCGTGAGGAGGATTCTAGGGAGCGGGAGTGCCCTTGCCAGGAACGAGGTGCTGAGGCAGGAAGTGGAAAGGATTTTTCCATTCCCTGTGGTTTACGGGAAAGATGTCGATGCTGCTGTGGGGGCTGCCATGGTGATGTTCCACAGAAAATAAAGTCATTGTCTGAAATGGCCTGAGATGCGGCTTTTTTTCCCCCTTTTCTGGCTGTACAGTGTTTCCTTCTACTTCCTTTACTTTTTCTGGAGTTGTATTCAATGGGCTGTCTCACTCATTACAGTGGGGAAAAAACCCCTTGCATTTAATGTCTGCTTCTGCTTCTGGGTGTACATGTTTCATTGCTCTGTCATTCCCATTTGTGAAATACAAAGTAATTATGACATTAAATTTGACTGGCTAAGAAGGATACATTAACTGTCTGCAGAAAATGGTACTTCTCTCAGGACTCATTTTCCAGGCAGGAAGTATGTGTAGAAGGACTAGGAGAGACGAGGAGCTCTCTGTAACTTAGTCTGATGCTTGTGTTAGAGACTTCTTGTGCTGAAGCTGCCTCGCGAAATACGCACACATAGGCAGCAGATCAGGGCGTCAGCCTTCTCTGGGGAGTTTGGTGGCTCTTGCACAGAAGGAATGCCTGTTTTCACACGTTGCATCTTGCCTCTGTGAAAGATGGAATATAAACTTGACTTGAACGTCAACAAAACAATGCAAATAAAACGTGGAGTATTATTTCTTTGGCTACCCAGGTTGGATGCAGCGGACTAGGGTCAAGGGCTAGACCAGTACCCTGACTGGAGATGCCTGGAATGCAGGGATTCACTTATACCCAACTGGAAAATGCATTTGTAGGGTAGGAGGTAGCTATTTTGCTTACTTGGCATGTATAATTATTTTGTGTTTCATTTTTGGGTGGCAAAGTGGATCAAGGCCTCTCTGAAACAGTCAGAATTTGTGATAAACTGGAAGAGCTGGCAAACGCAGTGTTGCGGAAGCCCAATTCTCAGCTCTTTCAGCCTTGATTTCCCTTTTAAGCCCAAAGACAATTAACATTTGGAGAGGTGGATGTTGGTGTCGTAGTTCAGTGCATAGCAATTTTAGTGTATTTCATCCAAAGGTGTTTCTGCTTCTGCCCTTCATGTATTGTGTCAAATTGAGCTTTAATACAGCAGCTGCCAGGCTGGACTCCTAATACAGAAAGGAAAGAATAAAGAGCTGATAATGCTATTCCAGCATGCTCTTAACCATGACATGCAGTCCTGTTTTTTTCCCAGAAGCTGGTAAAATTGTGGACTGCTTTTAGATTCTCTTAAGGAAGGCAAGACTCTCTAACCTGCAGGCCCGCTTTGGACACATCCTTAAGATCTCTACCACCTCCGCTAATGTTTTTGCATTTGTAGTGATGAAGAGGACTTAGTCAGTAAAACCACTCTCAAGCAAAGGACAGAAGTTGAGCAAAGCCTAGGCAGCAGATTGGATGCAGGCCCAAGAAAAAGCAATAAATTCCTTCTCATTTATTATTGGCCTATTTTGATAAGCATTCACATCTCCTGATGAACTTACACCTTTAAACCAGGTCCCTGGATGGAGGAGATGGAACATGATACATCCAACAACGGTTGCAAAAAGCAAGGGAGTGTGCCGCTGGTAAGCAGGAATTAGCATCTTCACAAGAAATGCAGGTCAAGGGGGCTGATGAAGGAGGCATCAAAACTCAGGAAACAGCAGAAAGCTCCTGTACGGCAGAGCACAGTAAGACTGACAGGAGCTGATGCCTGGAACGGGAGGAGAGAGCAAAGCGGCACTTAGCAAAAGGGACCAGCAAGAAGCCAGGGACTGAATGAGGGAGGCTCTCCTCTGATCCTAGTTTTCTCACTGAGTCTCTACTTTGGAAATGGTGAAGTTGTTAATCGTAACGTTAATGAGATGCTCTGCTCAGCAAAGCTCAAGGAGCACCAGCTAAGGACCAGCTTAGTGGTAATCTGTACTTACACATTAATAAATAGGCATTTTATTTCTTTTGAGTACACTGCCGTAGCGTGTTTTAGATAGTATAATTAGTTTGCTATTAAACAGGCAAATATATTATTCTTTTTTACGTACATAGATAGCTGGCAACCTAGAAAGACAGTCACCTTTTGCAAAACATAAACCAGATAATGCCATTGAATATTTTCATTATCTAACTCGAAGCCTCAGGAGCTAGAGGTTTGGAGGTTGCCTCTGGTCTAACAGCCACAGCCTGTCAGCTCAGCCTGTTGGAAAAGCTGTTTCTCTAGACTAGTTTTTGGCAGAAAGATCTTATGTAAATTATATATTTAACAATATATGACACAGTTCTTAATTTTTAAGGGTGCTAGCCCATCCTGGAGTAGATAAGATCTTTTTTCTTCTGACAGTACTATATAAAAGCTGACATATTTATTATTTAAATAAAACATAGTAGGAGCATGGAATGATGGCATGGCCTTAGGACTTTCTGTCATTGGTTCTCCCTCATCTGTTCAGAATCATCTTTAAAATAATTGGTGGGGCTTTACAGCAGCTGCCCAAGAGACGTCCAGAAAGATGACTGAAGAGCTGGGGCATATTTTACAAAGTTCTGTAAACTGAAATGAAACTGTGACCCACAGAAACAATCGCTGTCTGGTGGTTTGGGGGTTTTTTTGCAAGCCTGAGTGCATTTATGAAGAGGAAATCTGGAGAAGAGTATCCATTACTAAATGCAATTAAAGGGGAGGGAAAAACAACAACAACTTACTGCAATTCTTGTAAAAAGCTTTGCTAAACTCCTGGGAATAGAAGCCACTGACGCTTCTGGTTCCAGAATTGTTCTTAATGATCTTATTACTCTGTTCTCTGTTCTTCTGGTGAACTTTCTTTGATTCTAAAAATCATCAGACAAATCGAAGACTTTTGCAGACAAGTAAAGCAGAGCAGCAAACTCTGAGGGCGCTTCAGTCCCGGCGTCTTGGAGGAGGAATATCCAGCACCAAATTCCTATAGATCAGAGGTGGTTACTGAGGCTGCACTGCTCTAGGAGGACGGGATTTTCTGCAACATTTGTAAGTTCTGCATGTGTATTTGAATAGCATGGTTGTTAGTTATGTGTAAGCTCTGTTGTTGTTAAGTTGTGATGGGGTTAGACATTCTGTCAAAAATATTTCTCATTTATTGTATCAAACTTCAGTGTACGTGGGATTCAAGGAGTTCAAGTAGGTTATGCAATTTTTTATTTTTATTTTTTCTTTAAAGAATCCTTCCACAAAATTTTGTAAGTTAACTCCCTTGCAAATTCATACTCATGAGGAAACATGGCTTTGTCTTCATTATCAGAGATATCTTCAACAGGGCTTAGAAACGAAAATGCGTCTAAGGATTAAAGTAGGTTTGAGCAAATTGTCAGGGAAATAGGATTGAGTCTACTCTGCACATTTTAATGTTGTACCTATTCTATGCAAAATAGGTGATTTCGTTTTCCATAGCCATCTCTCTGACTGTTTTGGTTCAATCCACATTAATTTAAGTAAAGCAAAAAGTTGAAGTCATACCGGTCTGTATTTTTCCATTTTTAATAAAACTATTTCTATAACTTTTTCACTGAAGTAATTGTTCTATGTTTCTAGTATCACTTTCCAAATGGAAATATTCGTATGTGTATATCTAATTTCTTACTTGTAGAGCAATTAAGTTAATAAGATACTATGTTATTCTTCAGAGTGATTCGAAGGACAAGTAACTCGAAAGGTGAGCTCAGAGGATGTAGCAGGTTTAACTCTGTTGTTAGGAGTTCATCTGTACTACGCTGTTCTGCTTCCCCTTACCCTAAATGTGCAGCTTGGCAAATTGATGTTTTCTTTACATGTACATTGTACAAAATGCAAATGCCTGACAAAAGTTTATTTCCTATCCTACCTGCACAGGTAACCCTTATGGTAATTATTAACTAGAACTGGAAACCCAGCTGTAACGTACAGTGTAGGTTTGCAGACAACCCCTCAGACTATTTTTGTGAAGAGAAACCTTGAAGCGTGGTTATGGTGTTGGTTTCACACTGAATGTACAGGGATTACCCACCACTGTAATTTGCTTTATAATTGAAGGTTTTTTAAAGATTCGGTAACATTCCTGTGCTCAAAGCCACAAGATTCCCAAGCAATGCAGGATTTCAGAGTATGGTGCTAGGGCTGATCAGCTCTCTCTAGAACGCAGCAGTTTGAATACGATGCGTTCCTGTCTCTATTGCTGAAATTCCAGAATATTTTGCATTCAGTGGCATGAACACCAGTATTTGTCTGATTAAAAGAGTTTGGTAAGAAAACAAAAAGAAAAAGAAAAACCCACCCCAAAAAAGCCTGCTCTACTTTCAGTATAGTCTCTTTGTTAACTGGTGTCAAATCCTTTGTGGTCATAAATCAGACAAGATCGGACGTGTGGTCTTACAGTCATCCCTTTCTGCTTCCGTGTCTCGTGTTTGAGGTGATGCTATCTCCCAAGAATCAGACGCCCCAGTTTTCATCTGGCACTGCTGTAACTGGTAAAGCCGTTAAGTGATAATTTTCCTGTACGCAGGAAGCCCTCTGTGCTCAGCGTCGCTGAGACAGGGTTATGGCACAAGTGGGCTTTCACACGCCTGATGTCATCCTGAGAATATACTGTGGCACAAACCAGTTAGAAAAGAGAGGAGAAAAGCAGCGATTGTTCAGGTTTGAGATTGTTCAGGCTTTGCCAACAGCTGGAGGAGGGTGAGGCTCTAGTTTTAAGCAGTAGTCGTCAGCTCTGCAGTGAGGTGCAGGGTGGCAAGTGCTGGGACACTCTGGCTTGCTTCCTCCATTCTGAAATGGGTGCGGGCGGTGGGGACAGTAGCAAACAGCATGACGGCCGTGACCTACTAAACTGCCTCAGCTCTGGGCCTAGTGAACATGTGTCCATCTGTCTCACTTCTGGAATGAGAGCAACCAATCAATTCCCTGCTGTTTCTGAAGAGTCATCCCAGGCAGAAGGGGACTCATGGCCCTGTGAAGTGCTGACTTGAGGTGTTTGTTTCTTTCCTCATAGACTGGCTGCTCATCATGTCTTCCATTCTTGGAAAGATGAAGAAATTCGGCAGTTCTGACATGGAGGAATCTGAAGTGACAGATGAACACACGGATGGGGAGGACTCCACGGTGGAAACACCTGACAGCCTCCAGGGTACACTCAGCACCAAGGCGCAGACACCCAAAAGCAACATCTTTGCCAGACGTGGACGGTTTGTGATGGGGGATAGTGACAAGGACATGGCTCCCATGGACTCCTTTTACCAGATGGATCACCTGATGGCACCTTCTGTCATGAAATTTCATGCCAATTTGGAGAAGGGGAAACTTCACAAGTAAGTTTGCCTTGGAAGATTTGGTCCTAATGAACAGCTGCAGGCTGTTTCTTAGAGCATCGTTTATTCTCGCCACATGAGCGTGCCCATTTCTTTTCAGTTTCACTATTTCCTATGGCAAAATAAGGAGTGTTGCATCTGCAAGTGACAATAGCTGTTGTCTCTTGGCATCTCTGAGAATTCAGTCCGTGGGTATTTTGTTCAAAATGAGCCGTAGGCCTTAACCTGAGACTGCTCAGTGCATGGACATCACGCAGAGTGAGAACATGGCTCCTGGGCCGGTTAGACTGTCATACTTCAGTGCCTCTTTTAAGTCTTGTTCTCAGCTTTTCAGCAACAGATACATAATAGTATCAGGACAGTCACTTCCAGACTTTGTTGATCGTGTAGATTTTGCAGACCTGCTATCTGTAGTGTTTATTGCTTCACGCAAGCAAATGAAAAATAGTATTCTGGTAGTTTATAAAAAGTCTGCTAAATACCTGACTTTAAGTAAGTAACTGAAATTTACCCTTGTTAGGCTCTTATCTACAGATTCCATCACAGGCTGCTCAGAAAAAGCTTTCAAATTCTATGACCGCAGAAGGATCTTTGATGCTGTAGCCCAAGACAACCCAAAGGACCTGGATGACCTGCTACTTTATCTTAATAGAACCTTGAAGCATCTCACAGATGATGAGTTCAAAGGTACCCTTTGGTGTCACGTACCTTATGTTGCCCTCTTCTTCTAGTAGTGCTCCCACGGTGAAAACAAGAACCCATAATTGTGTGAAGTGTCTCTTGGAGGTCCTCTGAGAGCCCGAACTGATTGGGCAACCTGTTGCTTGTGAGGTTACAGGAGAATTCAGAAAAGTTGACATTTTCTGTGAAACCCTGAATGAGTTTTCTTGTCTTTTGAAAAGAACCTCATTGATTCCTGCATGCCTGCGAGCAGGTGGTAGGTTTGTAACCACTTCTATGTAGCCGCAATTTTCTTGTGTTACAGAGCCAGAAACTGGGAAAACCTGCTTACTGAAAGCCATGCTGAATCTACATGATGGGAAAAATGATACCATTCCCTTGCTGCTGGATATTGCAAGGAAGACTGGAACTCTGAAGGAATTTGTTAATGCAGAGTACACTGACAACTACTACAAGGGTAAGGGAACGGCTGCTGCAGCGAATACTCTTGGTGATAAGACGGAAGATAGGGTTAGATGGAGCTCTCAGCCTTCTGCCTGAGGTCTTATGCAGCACCCCGATGTTCCAGGGTGTGATTCACAGTTGGTGCATTCGTGTTAGGGCAGTATTTTATTAGATGCAATATTCTGCCAATTTTGATACACAGTGATTTACTAGCAAGGTCAGGGGACTTGCATTTACATCTCTGTCATGTTTTTTTTGTTCAATTCTAGAGCTTTTTAGTCTGCAGATCTCTCAGTTCCATCATCTGAAATGGAGCTGAATGAATTGCAGTGCCTGGAAGCTCTCAGTTTGTACTAAACATTGAAAATTTATGATGAGTGTCTCTGTAGGCCAGACTGCTCTTCACATCGCCATTGAGAGAAGGAACATGTACCTGGTGAAGCTCTTGGTCCAGAACGGAGCAGATGTTCATGCAAGAGCCTGTGGGGAGTTCTTCAGGAAAATCAAAGGAAAACCTGGCTTTTATTTTGGTAGGGGCAAGCACAGTATGGGCTTTGATGAGTTATTCTAGCATTATCCCAAGTGCAAGCTGTTAAATAATCCTCTTCATGTGGGACTGGAGGCTCAGAATTACCAGATGGGCTATACCACCACTTAGTCCAAATATTTCCTCCCAGAGGCTGAGATTATAAAGAAACACAGCTGGTAGTTGATGGTGTTCAGTGTGAGCTCGCTGTCTGCATGCCTTTCTTTTCTGGGCACCGTATCCCGTGAAAGGTGGTACCCTCCTGCTAGCTGTCCTCTCAGTGCTTTTTTAAGCAGCCGTGTTTCTGTGATGCAGTTAAAACAAAGAACATGTGATTCTAACAGCTAGCAGAAGAATTGGAGCTATATTAGACAGAGATTCACCTCTTCTTCTCGTGGTGAAAGATGAAAACAACATGATCTTTCTGTTTATGCACATGTAGTACTGGGCTTTCCGACCACCCGTTCCCATTGCTTGCCCACAGGGGAGCTGCCTTTGTCCCTGGCTGCCTGCACCAACCAGCTCTGCATCGTGAAATTCCTCCTTGAGAACCCCTACCAGCCAGCCAGCATCGCCGCAGAGGACTCCATGGGCAATATGGTCCTGCACACGCTGGTGGAGATTGCAGATAACACTAAAGATAATACCAAGTTTGTTACCAAGATGTACAATAACATATTGATCCTCGGTGCCAAAATTAATCCCATGCTGAAGCTAGAAGAACTCACCAACAAGAAAGGGCTGACTCCGTTAACTCTGGCAGCCAAAACTGGGAAGATAGGGGTAGGTGAGCAGATGTGTGTACCTGTCCCATTACTGTCTTGAGTTCCACAGAATACAGGCAAAACATTTACTTAGGACAGGTTTTATCGCTGCTTATTGTTGGGGCCTTTTACTTAAGAGCAACTGATGCTGCAGTTGAACGTTCAAAACTGTATAGTCCTTAAAGGCTGCGAAGTGTGTGTGTGTGTGTGCCCAGCTGGCATTGCTCGTGTGCAGCTGGTACACCCAGCAGCCCACGTGGGAACAGAAGGTGGGTCTCTGCTGTCATCTGAACTGCGAGAGGCCTGATCTTCTGACTGGCTGGTACACCTCATCTTCCAGCAGTCCTCATTCCAAATGACCGTGCTCAGAGATGCCTAACAGCCACCTCTGCTTTTCTCTCGCCATTTTGAAACAGATAATGGCAAGTTGTAAGCGCTTTTGTACTTTTCATCTCACTGTGAGAAAATTAATCATGTTTACTTCAGACTTTGATCTCTGCAGTGATCCTGCGGTTTGACTTCAGCACAGTTAAACTAGCGAGAAATTAGCCATCCTGTCCTGTGGAGATACTGAGGGACTAGAAATCCATTAGCACTGAAATGTTGGTTGTATTGTTCTTTTGCAATTAGATTTTCGCTTACATCCTCAGACGAGAGATCAAAGATCCTGAGTGCCGACACTTGTCCAGGAAGTTTACTGAATGGGCTTATGGTCCTGTCCACTCATCTCTTTATGACCTGTCCTGTATAGACACATGCGAGAGAAATTCAGTGCTTGAGATTATTGCCTACAGCAGCGAAACGCCAGTGAGTATGGACCTCCTTGGCATTTTATTCACAGGCTGGGGGACTGCCAGGGAGGAGCTCCACATTCTGCACAGTGCATCTTTGGCCTCATTTCTGTAAACCAGCATTCTCCCCTCTGGAGTTTAAAGGGTACTAGAGGAAACATTTGCTGAAGATTAATGTAATTCACTGTTTTCAAAGCCCAGCACATACTGGTCCCATCAAGATTCTTCTTTTCCTTCCACTCAGAACCGTCATGAGATGCTGCTGGTGGAACCCCTTAACAGGCTGCTGCAAGACAAGTGGGACCGGTTTGTCAAACACTTGTTTTACTTCAACTTCTTTGTCTATACCATACATATTGTCATCCTCACCGCAGCTGCTTACTACAGACCTGTAGAGAAGAAGGAAAAGGTATTATGTTACTCCTGTGATATATCAGGTGAACCACCCAGTGCGTGGTGTCCCAGATCTGGCTCCCATTTGAATGTGTGCTCCTAATACCAGAATTTTCCCCTTCCTGAAGGTAGGTGGGAGATTTTGACCCTGTTTGCTTCCCAGTCTTGCACATTCAGAGAGTTAACCTGTTCCCCCGGAGATGGTATTTGCTTTCAGCTGCTGTCAAGGCCAGGTCTTTCGTATTTGCAGTCCTGCTGCACGTGTCTTTCATGCTGTCT